>NC_074692.1:27177241-27334741 GCF_029448725.1 Salvelinus fontinalis | reverse complement strand
CAGGCAGACAGGCAGACAGAGAGAGAGAGAGAGAGAGAGAGAGAGAGAGAGAGAGAGAGAGAGAGAGAGAGAGAGAGAGAGAGAGAGAGAGAGAGAGAGAGAGAGAGAGAGAGAGAGAAAGGGAAGGAAGGAAGGAAGGAAGGAAGGAAGGAAGGAAGGAAGGAAGGAGAGGGGAAAGAGAAGGAGAGAGCAAGAGCAAGAGAGAGCAGGGGAGAAAGAGAGAGAAGTGAATAGACCAATAGAGAGAGAGGGGGAGAGATAAAGAGAAAGACAGGGAGATATAGGGGAGGGGTTTTCCTCTGTTCCCCTGTCTTGCGGTGGGAGGTTATTTTTATCTGGGCACAGCCATCCCTCCTCCCACACACAGACTTCTCAGTCAGAGTGACCATACATACAGTAGACTACATAGAGATATTCCACAACACCTTCATGTGCTGTACACATCTTCTCCTCTATATACAACAAGAAAAAACAAGTGAAACAACATCTGTCCTTCACAGACTGTCCTTCCATCCTGCCATTTTCTGTGAAAGCACCATAAGATGTTATTACTGCTTATAGTTAGTCACAACACATAATTCATTATAAGCGTTTTATAATGCATTACAGAGCACATGATACATGATACACATATGTGCAGTGCCTTCAGAAAGTATTCATACCCCGTGACTTATAACACGTTTTGTTGTGTTACAGCCTGAATTCAAAATTGATTAAATATATATTTTTCTCTCACCCATCCACACAATACCATAATGACATAAATTAATTGAAAATGATATACAGAAATATCTAATTTACATAAATGTTCACCACCGAGTCAATACTTTGTAGAAGCACCTTTGGCAGGGAGTATTTCTGGGTAAGTTTCTAAGAGATTTCCACACCTGTTTTGTGCAACATTTATCAAAAAAAATTGTTTTAATTCTTTAAGCTCTGTTAAATTGGTTGTTGATCATTGCAACCATTTTCAGTTCTTACCATAGATTTTCAAGTAAATTTAAATAAAAACTGTAACTAGACCACTCATGAACATTCACTCTTGGTAAGCAACTGCAGCATAGATTTGTGTTTTAGGTTATTGTCCAGCTGAAAGGTGAATTCATCTCCCAGTGTCTGGTGGAAAGCAGACTGAACCAGGTTGTCCTCTAGGATTCTGGAATATTTTTTATTCTGTACTAGCTTCCTTCTTTTCACTCTGTCAATTGGGTTAGTATTGTGGAGTAACTACAATGTTGTTGATCCATCCTCAGTTTTCTCCTGTCACAGCCATTAAACTCTAACTGTTTTAAAGTCACCATTGGCCTCATGGTGAAATCCCTGAGCGGTTTCCGTCCTCTCCGGCAACTGAGTTAGAAAGGACGCTTGTATCTATGTAGTGACTGGGTGTATTGATACACCATCCAAAGGGTAATTAATAACTTCACCATGCTCAAAGGGATATTCAATGTCTGCTTTTTTTACCCATCTACCAATAGGTGCCCTTCTTGGTGAGGCATTGGAAAATCTTCCTGGTCTTTGTGGTTGAATCTGTGTTTCAAATTCACTGCTCGACTGAGGGACCTTACACATAATTGTATGTGTGGGGGAACAGAGGTAGTCATTTAAAAATCATGTTAAACACTATTATTGCACAGTCCATGTAACTTATTATGTGACTTGTTAAGCAGATTTTTACTCATGGACTTATTTAGGTTTGCCATAACAATGGGGTTGAATACTTATTGACTCAAGACATTTCAGCTTTTCATTTTTAATTAAAAACATAATTCCACTTTGACATTATGGGGTATTGTGTGTATTCCAGTGACCAAAAATTGCAATTGAATCGATTTTAAATTCAAGAATTCTTGAGCTAGTCCCATAGGAAAACGATGTGTTGTTCAAATCGTAAACTCCTAAAGGTTGCCTCCTGACGTGTAAACTGCTATTTGCCCTCTCAGTTTCACATGTCCAAAGCAAAAAAGGCCTCTCTCAGATCCCATTCCCCACATTCCTGCTGAATGCGTGTCAGGTCAAACCAATCCTGTTGAGATTAGTGGTGTGATGTGGCCGCAGAGAGACACACGTCATTCAGTGACATTTAACAAGTCATGGAGAATGTTTAACACAGCATATTCCTATTGAGCTTGAGCCATATACTGTTTAAACCATATACAGGGGTGTTTTTCGAAATACCGACGGTATGATTTTCAATATAGTGGAGCTGAGAGGGTGCTTGCTACGCCTCTGCTTATGACTATAAGTATAACTATAAGAAATCTAAGATGAGAAAAATAAGTTATATCCAGCTCAGTGCTCCAGCTATGCATTTGGTTTGCTAACTTGCTAACTAAGTGGCTAGATGTCAAGATCAAGCTTCTTGGTTACAGCAGAGACATTCAATCCCCTCCTGGATCAAGATCGCTGTTGCCTTTTTTCCTTCTTCGAAATAGCGCCCCTTGTGTGCACATTCGGTTTTACCATATACCCCGGTATGATACCGGAACGGTATGATGGTATGGAAATCTGGATACCACCCAACCATAATTCCTATAACACTAGCCTGGTTTAGTCCATGTTACCAACAACACTCTCTTAGTTCTCTCTCTCTCTCTGTCTCTTAGATAGAGAATGCAGGACATGCTTCAATAATGCCTCCAGCCCACAACATCACAATGCCCTAACAGAGAATATGCCGGTACTTTAAATAATAATAGAACAAGACTTAGAAATTACATTCCACAACAGTACAGCAGTGGCATTGTTCTGGCTCCCGGTGGCCATGCAGGTTTTCACAACACACCCGAGCAATTAATTTGTCATTCAAAGAAGCCAATAAGCTTTGTACATTACAAACAAAAGGCTACTATGCCTCGTATTTACTGTCCTTTTTAAAGCCGAGGCAATGTAGCTAGTGTTGGCCTATTTACAGCCGAGGCAATGTAGCTAGTGTTGGCCTATTTACAGCTGAGGAGCTGTAGCTAGTGTTGGCCTATTTACAGCTGAAGAGCTGTAGCTAGTGTTGGCCTATTTACAGCTGAAGAGCTGTAGCTAGTGTTGGCCTATTTACAACTGAAGAGCTGTAGCTAGTGTTGGCCTATTTACAGCCGAGGAGCTGTAGCTAGTGTTGACATATTTACAGCTGAGGAGCTGTAGCTAGTGTTGTCCTATTTACAGCCGAGGAGCTGTAGCTAGTGTTGTCCTATTTACAGCCGAGGAGCTGTAGCTAGTGTTGGCCTATTTATAGCCGAGGAGCTGTAGCTTGTGTATGCCTATTTACAGCCGAGGAGCTGTAGCTAGTGTTGGCCTATTTACAGCTGAGGAGCTGTGGCTAGTGTTGGCCTATTTACAGCCGAGGAGCTGTGGCTAGTGTTGGCTTATTTACAGCTGAGAAGCTGTAGCTAGTGTTGACCTATTTACAGCTGAAGAGCTGTAGCTAGTGTTGGCCTATTTACAGCTGAGGAGCTGTAGCTAGTGTTGACCTATTTACAGCTGAGGAGCTGTAGTTAGTGTTGGCCAATTTACAGCTGAGGAGCTGTAGCTAGTGTTGGACTATTTACAGCTGAGGAGCTGTAGCTAGTGTTGGCCTATTTACAGCTGAAGAGCTGTAGCTAGTGTTGGCCTATTTACAGCTGAGGAGCTGTAGCTAGTGTTGGCCTATTTACAGCTGAGGAGCTGTAGCTAGTGTTGGCCTATTTACAGCTGAAGAGCTGTAGCTAGTGTTGACCTATTTACAGCTGAGGAGCTGTAGTTAGTGTTGGCCTATTTACAGCTGAGGAGCTGTAGCTAGTGTTGGCCTATTTACAGCTGAAGAGCTGTAGCTAGTGTTGGCCTATTTATAGCTGAAGAGCTGTAGCTAGTGTTGGCCTATTTACAGCTGAAGAGCTGTAGCTAGTGTTGGCCTATTTGCAGCTGAAGAGCTGTAGCTAGTGTTGACATATTTACAGCTGAGGAGCTGTAGCTAGTGTTGGCCTATTTACAGCTGAAGAGCTGTAGCTAGTGTTGGCCTATTTACAGCTGAAGAGCTGTAGCTAGTGTTGGCCTATTTACAGCTGAAGAGCTGTAGCTAGTGGTGACCTACCTGAGGAGCTGTAGTTAGTGTTGGCCTATTTACAGCTGAAGAGCTGTAGCTAGTGTTGGCCTATTTACAGCTGAAGAGCTGTAGCTAGTGTTGGCCTATTTACAGCTGAAGAGCTGTAGCTAGTGTTGGCCTATTCACAGCTGAGGAGCTGTAGCTAGTGTTGACCTATTTACAGCTGAAGAGCTGTAGCTAGTGTTGGCCTATTTACAGCTGAAGAACTGTAGCTAGTGTTGGCCTATTTACAGCTGAGGAGCTGTAGCTAGTGTTGGCCTATTTACAGCTGAGGAGCTGTAGCTAGTGTTGGCCTATTTACAGCTGAAAAGCTGTAGCTAGTGTTGGCCTATTTACAGCTGAAGAACTGTAGCTAGTGTTGACCTATTAACAGCTGAAGAGCTGTAGCTAGTGTTGGCCTATTTACAGCAGAAGAGCTGTAGCTAGTGTTGGCCTATTTACAGCTGAGGAGCTGTAGCTAGTGTTGGCCTATTTACAGCTGAAGAGCTGTAGCTAGTGTTGGCCTATTTACAGCTGAGGATCTGTAGCTAGTGTTGTCCTATTTACAGCTGAGGAGCTGTAGCTAGTGTTGTCCTATTTACAGCTGAGGAGCTGTAGCTAGTGTTGTCCTATTTACAGCCGAGGAGCTGTAGCTAGTGTTGTCCTATTTACAGCCGAGGAGCTGTAGCTAGTGTTGGCCTATTTATAGCCGAGGAGCTGTAGCTAGTGTTGGCCTATTTATAGCCGAGGAGCTGTAGCTTGTGTTGGCCTATTTACAGCCGAGGAGCTGTAGCTAGTGTTGGTCTATTTACAGCTGAGAAGCTGTAGCTAGTGTTGACCTATTTACAGCTGAAGAGCTGAAGCTAGTGTTGACCTATTTACAGCTGAGGAGCTGTAGTTAGTGTTGGCCAATTTACAGCTGAGGAGCTGTAGCTAGTGTTGGCCTATTTACAGCTGAGGAGCTGTAGCTAGTGTTGGCCTATTTACAGCTGAAGAGCTGTAGCTAGTGTTGGCCTATTTACAGCTGAGGAGCTGTAGCTAGTGTTGGCCTATTTACAGCTGAAGAGCTGTAGCTAGTGTTGACCTATTTACAGCTGAGGAGCTGTAGTTAGTGTTGGCCTATTTACAGCTGAGGAGCTGTAGCTAGTGTTGGCCTATTTACAGCTGAAGAGCTGTAGCTAGTGTTGGCCTATTTACAGCTGAAGAGATGTAGCTAGTGTTGGCCTATTTGCAGTTGAAGAGCTGTAGCTAGTGTTGACCTATTTACAGCTGAGGAGCTGTATCTAGTGTTGGCCTATTTACAGCTGAAGAGCTGTAGCTAGTGTAGGCCTATTTACAGCTGAAGAACTGTAGCTAGTGTTGGCCTATTTACAGCTGAAGAGCTGTAGCTAGTGTTGACCTACCTGAGGAGCTGTAGTTAGTGTTGGCATATTTACAGCTGATGAGCTGTAGCTACTGTTGGCCTATTTACAGCGGAGGAGCTGTAGCTAGTGTTGGCCTATTTACAGCTGAGGAGCTGTAGCTAGTGTTGGCCTATTTACAGCTGAAGAGCTGTAGCTAGTGTTGGCCTATTAACAGCTGAAGAGCTGTAGCTAGTGTTGACCTATTTACAGCCGAGGAGCTGTAGCTAGTGTTGGCCTATTTACAGCTGAGGAGCTGTAGCTAGTGTTGGCCTAGTTACAGCTGAAGAGCTGTAGCTAGTGTTGACCTATTTACAGCCGAGGAGCTGTAGCTAGTGTTGGCCTATTTACAGCTGAAGAGCTGTAGCTAGTGTTGACCTATTTACAGCCGAGGAGCTGTAGCTAGTGTTGGCCTATTTACAGCTGAAGAGCTGTAGCTAGTGTTGGCCTATTTACAGCTGAAGAGCTGTAGCTAGTGTTGGCCTATTTACAGCTGAAGAGCTGTAGCTAGTGTTGACCTATTTACAGCTGAAGAGCTGTAGCTAGTGTTGGCCTATTTACAGCTGAAGAACTGTAGTTAGTGCTGGCCTATTTACAGCTGAGGAGCTGTAGCTAGTGTTGACCTATTTACAGCTGAAGAGCTGTAGCTAGTGTTGGCCTATTTACAGCTGAAGAGCTGTAGCTCGTGTTGGCCTATTTACAGCTGAAGAGCTGTAGCTAGTGTTGGCCTATTTACAGCTGAAGAGCTGTAGCTAGTGTTGGCCTATTTACAGCTGAAGAGCTGTAGCTACTGTTGGCCTATTTACAGCTGAAGAGCTGTAGCTAGTGTTGGCCTATTTACAGCTGAAGAGCTGTAGCTAGTGTTGGCCTATTTACAGCTGAAGAGCTGTAGCTAGTGTTGACCTATTTGCAGCCGAGGAGCTGTAGCTAGTGTTGGCCTATTTACAGCTGAAGAACTGTAGTTAGTGTTGGCCTATTTACAGCTGAGGAGCTGTAGCTAGTGTTGACCTATTTACAGCTGAAGAGCTGTAGCTAGTGTTGGCCTATTTACAGCTGAAGAACTGTAGCTAGTGTTGGCCTATTTACAGCTGAGGAGCTGTAGCTAGTGTTGGCCTATTTACAGCTGAGGAGCTGTAGCTAGTGTTGGCCTATTTACAGCTGAAGAGCTGTAGCTAGTGTTGGCCTATTTACAGCTGAAGAACTGTAGCTAGTGTTGACCTATTAACAGCTGAAGAGCTGTAGCTAGTGTTGGCCTATTTACAGCTGAGGAGCTGTAGCTAGTGTTGGCCTATTTACAGCTGAGGAGCTGTAGCTAGTGTTGTCCTATTTACAGCTGAGGAGCTGTAGCTAGTGTTGTCCTATTTACAGCTGAGGAGCTGTAGCTAGTGTTGTCCTATTTACAGCCGAGGAGCTGTAGCTAGTGTTGTCCAATTTACAGCCGAGGAGCTGTAGCTAGTGTTGGCCTATTTATAGCTGAGGAGCTGTAGCTAGTGTTGGCCTATTCATAGCCGAGGAGCTGTAGCTTGTGTATGCCTATTTACAGCCGAGGAGCTGTAGCTAGTGTTGGCCTATTTACAGCTGAGGAGCTGTGGCTAGTGTTGGCCTATTTATAGCCGAGGAGCTGTGGCTAGTGTTGGCCTATTTACAGCTGAGAAGCTGTAGCTAGTGTTGACCTATTTACAGCTGAGGAGCTGTAGCTAGTGTTGGCCTATTTACAGATGAAGAGCTGTAGCTAGTTTTGTCCTATTTACAGATGAAGAGCTGTAGCTAGTGTTGGACTATTTACAGCTGAGGAGCTGTAGCTAGTGTTGACCTATTTACAGCTGAGGAGCTGTAGCTAGTGTTGGCCTATTTACAGCTGAGGAGCTGTAGCTAGTGTTGGACTATTTACAGCTGAGGAGCTGTAGCTAGTGTTGACCTATTTACAGCTGAGGAGCTGTAGCTAGTGTTGGCCTATTTACAACTGAGGAGCTGTAGTTAGTGTTGTAGTTAGTGTTGACCTATTTACAGCCGAGGAGCTGTAGCTAGTGTTGGCTTATTTACAGCTGAGGAGCTGTAGCTAGTGTTGGCCTATTTACAGCTGAAGAGCTGTAGCTAGTGTTGGCCTATTAACAGCTGAAGAGCTGTAGCTAGTGTTGACCTATTTACAGCCGAGGAGCTGTAGCTAGTGTTGGCCTATTTACAGCTGAGGAGCTGTAGCTAGTGTTGGCCTATTTACAGCTGAAGAGCTGTAGCTAGTGTTGGCCTATTTACAGCTGAAGAGCTGTAGCTAGTGTTGACCTATTTACAGCCGAGGAGCTGTAGCTAGTGTTGGCCTATTTACAGCTGAAGAGCTGTAGCTAGTGTTGACCTATTTACAGCCGAGGAGCTGTATCTAGTGTTGGCCTATTTACAGCTGAAGAGCTGTAGCTAGTGTTGGCCTATTTACAGATGAACAGCTGTAGCTAGTTTTGTCCTATTTACAGCTGAGGAGCTGTAGCTAGTGTTGACCTATTTACAGCTGAGGAGCTGTAGCTAGTGTTGGCCTATTTACAGATGAAGAGCTGTAGCTAGTTTTGTCCTATTTACAGCTGAGGAGCTGTAGCTAGTGTTGACATATTTACAGCTGAGGAGCTGTAGCTAGTGTTGGCCTATTTACAGCTGAAGAGCTGTAGCTAGTGTTGGCCTATTTACAGCTGAGGAGCTGTAGCTAGTGTTGTCCTATTTACAGCTGAGGAGCTGTAGCTAGTGTTGTCCTATTTACAGCTGAGGAGCTGTAGCTAGTGTTGTCCTATTTACAGCCGAGGAGCTGTAGCTAGTGTTGGCCTATTTATAGCCGAGGAGCTGTAGCTAGTGTTGGCCTATTTATAGCCGAGGAGCTGTAGCTTGTGTATGCCTATTTACAGCCGAGGAGCTGTAGCTAGTGTTGGCCTATTTACAGCTGAGGAGCTGTGGCTAGTGTTGGCCTATTTATAGCCGAGGAGCTGTGGCTAGTGTTGGCCTATTTACAGCTGAGAAGCTGTAGCTAGTGTTGACCTATTTACAGCTGAAGAGCTGTAGCTAGTGTTGACCTATTTACAGCTGATGAGCTGTAGTTAGTGTTGGCCAATTTACAGCTGAGGAGCTGTAGCTAGTGTTGGCCTATTTACAGCTGAGGAGCTGTAGCTAGTGTTGGCCTATTTACAGCTGAGGAGCTGTAGCTAGTGTTGGCCTATTTACAGCTGAAGAGCTGTAGCTAGTGTTGGCCAATTTACAGCTGAGGAGCTGTAGCTAGTGTTGGCCTATTTACAGCTGAAGAGCTGTAGCTAGTGTTGACCTATTTACAGCTGAGGAGCTGTAGTTAGTGTTGGCCTATTTATAGCTGAGGAGCTGTAGCTAGTGTTGGCCTATTTACAGCTGAGGAGCTGTAGCTAGTTTTGGCCTATTTACAGCTGAAGAGCTGTAGCTAGTGTTGGCCTATTTAGAGCTGAAGAGCTGTAGCTAGTGTTGGCCTATTTACAGCTGAAGAGCTGTAGCTAGTGTTGACCTATTTACAGCTGAGGAGCTGTAGCTAGTGTTGACCTATTTACAGCCGAGGAGCTGTAGCTAGTGTTGGCCTATTTACAGCTGAAGAGCTGTAGCTAGTGTTGGCCTATTTACAGCTGAAGAGCTGTAGCTAGTGTTGGCCTATTTACAGCTGAGGAGCTGTATCTAGTGTTGGCCTATTTACAGCTGAAGAGCTGTAGCTAGTGTTGGCCTATTTACAGCTGAAGAGCTGTAGCTAGTGTTGGCCTATTAACAGCTGAAGAGCTGTAGCTAGTGTTGACCTATTTACAGCCGAGGAGCTGTAGCTAGTGTTGGCCTATTTACAGCTGAGGAGCTGTAGCTAGTGTTGGCCTATTTACAGCTGAAGAGCTGTAGCTAGTGTTGGCCTATTTACAGCTGAAGAGCTGTAGCTAGTGTTGACCTATTTACAGCCGAGGAGCTGTAGCTAGTGTTGGCCTATTTACAGCTGAAGAGCTGTAGCTAGTGTTGACCTATTTACAGCCGAGGAGCTGTATCTAGTGTTGGCCTATTTACAGCTGAAGAGCTGTAGCTAGTGTTGGCCTATTTACAGATGAACAGCTGTAGCTAGTTTTGTCCTATTTACAGCTGAGGAGCTGTAGCTAGTGTTGACCTATTTACAGCTGAGGAGCTGTAGCTAGTGTTGGCCTATTTACAGATGAAGAGCTGTAGCTAGTTTTGTCCTATTTACAGCTGAGGAGCTGTAGCTAGTGTTGACATATTTACAGCTGAGGAGCTGTAGCTAGTGTTGGCCTATTTACAGCTGAAGAGCTGTAGCTAGTGTTGGCCTATTTACAGCTGAGGAGCTGTAGCTAGTGTTGTCCTATTTACAGCTGAGGAGCTGTAGCTAGTGTTGTCCTATTTACAGCTGAGGAGCTGTAGCTAGTGTTGTCCTATTTACAGCCGAGGAGCTGTAGCTAGTGTTGGCCTATTTATAGCTGAGGAGCTGTAGCTAGTGTTGGCCTATTTATAGCCGAGGAGCTGTAGCTTGTGTATGCCTATTTACAGCCGAGGAGCTGTAGCTAGTGTTGGCCTATTTATAGCTGAGGAGCTGTGGCTAGTGTTGGCCTATTTATAGCCGAGGAGCTGTGGCTAGTGTTGGCCTATTTACAGCTGAGAAGCTGTAGCTAGTGTTGACCTATTTACAGCTGAAGAGCTGTAGCTAGTGTTGACCTATTTACAGCTGAGGAGCTGTAGTTAGTGTTGGCCAATTTACAGCTGAGGAGCTGTAGCTAGTGTTGGCCTATTTACAGCTGAGGAGCTGTAGCTAGTGTTGGCCTATTTACAGCTGAGGACCTGTAGCTAGTGTTGGCCTATTTACAGCTGAAGAGCTGTAGCTAGTGTTGGCCAATTTACAGCTGAGGAGCTGTAGCTAGTGTTGGCCTATTTACAGCTGAAGAGCTGTAGCTAGTGTTGACCTATTTACAGCTGAGGAGCTGTAGTTAGTGTTGGCCTATTTATAGCTGAGGAGCTGTAGCTAGTGTTGGCCTATTTACAGCTGAGGAGCTGTAGCTAGTTTTGGCCTATTTACAGCAGAAGAGCTGTAGCTAGTGTTGGCCTATTTAGAGCTGAAGAGCTGTAGCTAGTGTTGGCCTATTTACAGCTGAAGAGCTGTAGCTAGTGTTGACCTATTTACAGCTGAGGAGCTGTAGCTAGTGTTGACCTATTTACAGCCGAGGAGCTGTAGCTAGTGTTGGCCTATTTACAGCTGAAGAGCTGTAGCTAGTGTTGGCCTATTTACAGCTGAAGAGCTGTAGCTAGTGTTGGCCTATTTACAGCTGAGGAGCTGTATCTAGTGTTGGCCTATTTACAGCTGAAGAGCTGTAGCTAGTGTTGGCCTATTTACAGCTGAAGAGCTGTAGCTACTGTTGGCCTATTTACAGCCGAAGAGCTGTAGCTAGTTTTGTCCTATTTACAGCTGAGGAGCTGTAGCTAGTGTTGACCTATTTACAGCTGAGGAGCTGTAGCTAGTGTTGGCCTATTTAAAGATGAAGAGCTGTAGCTAGTGTTGACCTATTTACAGCCGAGGAGCTGTAGCTAGTGTTGGCCTATTTACAGCTGAAGAGCTGTAGCTAGTGTTGACCTATTTACAGCCGAGGAGCTGTATCTAGTGTTGGCCTATTTACAGCTGAAGAGCTGTAGCTAGTGTTGGCCTATTTACAGATGAACAGCTGTAGCTAGTTTTGTCCTATTTACAGCTGAGGAGCTGTAGCTAGTGTTGACCTATTTACAGCTGAGGAGCTGTAGCTAGTGTTGGCCTATTTACAGATGAAGAGCTGTAGCTAGTTTTGTCCTATTTACAGCTGAGGAGCTGTAGCTAGTGTTGACATATTTACAGCTGAGGAGCTGTAGCTAGTGTTGGCCTATTTACAGCTGAAGAGCTGTAGCTAGTGTTGGCCTATTTACAGCTGAGGAGCTGTAGCTAGTGTTGTCCTATTTACAGCTGAGGAGCTGTAGCTAGTGTTGTCCTATTTACAGCTGAGGAGCTGTAGCTAGTGTTGTCCTATTTACAGCCGAGGAGCTGTAGCTAGTGTTGGCCTATTTATAGCTGAGGAGCTGTAGCTAGTGTTGGCCTATTTATAGCCGAGGAGCTGTAGCTTGTGTATGCCTATTTACAGCCGAGGAGCTGTAGCTAGTGTTGGCCTATTTACAGCTGAGGAGCTGTGGCTAGTGTTGGCCTATTTATAGCCGAGGAGCTGTGGCTAGTGTTGGCCTATTTACAGCTGAGAAGCTGTAGCTAGTGTTGACCTATTTACAGCTGAAGAGCTGTAGCTAGTGTTGACCTATTTACAGCTGAGGAGCTGTAGTTAGTGTTGGCCAATTTACAGCTGAGGAGCTGTAGCTAGTGTTGGCCTATTTACAGCTGAGGAGCTGTAGCTAGTGTTGGCCTATTTACAGCTGAGGAGCTGTAGCTAGTGTTGGCCTATTTACAGCTGAAGAGCTGTAGCTAGTGTTGGCCAATTTACAGCTGAGGAGCTGTAGCTAGTGTTGGCCTATTTACAGCTGAAGAGCTGTAGCTAGTGTTGACCTATTTACAGCTGAGGAGCTGTAGTTAGTGTTGGCCTATTTATAGCTGAGGAGCTGTAGCTAGTGTTGGCCTATTTACAGCTGAGGAGCTGTAGCTAGTTTTGGCCTATTTACAGCTGAAGAGCTGTAGCTAGTGTTGGCCTATTTAGAGCTGAAGAGCTGTAGCTAGTGTTGGCCTATTTACAGCTGAAGAGCTGTAGCTAGTGTTGACCTATTTACAGCTGAGGAGCTGTAGCTAGTGTTGACCTATTTACAGCCGAGGAGCTGTAGCTAGTGTTGGCCTATTTACAGCTGAAGAGCTGTAGCTAGTGTTGGCCTATTTACAGCTGAAGAGCTGTAGCTAGTGTTGGCCTATTTACAGCTGAGGAGCTGTATCTAGTGTTGGCCTATTTACAGCTGAAGAGCTGTAGCTAGTGTTGGCCTATTTACAGCTGAAGAGCTGTAGCTACTGTTGGCCTATTTACAGCCGAAGAGCTGTAGCTAGTTTTGTCCTATTTACAGCTGAGGAGCTGTAGCTAGTGTTGACCTATTTACAGCTGAGGAGCTGTAGCTAGTGTTGGCCTATTTACAGATGAAGAGCTGTAGCTAGTTTTGTCCTATTTACAGCTGAGGAGCTGTAGCTAGTGTTGGACTATTTACAGCTGAGGAGCTGTAGCTAGTGTTGACCTATTTACAGCTGAGGAGCTGTAGTTAGTGTTGTAGTTAGTGTTGACCTATTTACAGCCGAGGAGCTGTAGCTAGTGTTGACCTATTTACAGCCGAGGAGCTGTAGCTAGTGTTGGCCTATTTACAGCTGAAGAGCTGTAGCTAGTGTTGACCTATTTACAGCCGAGGAGCTGTATCTAGTGTTGGCCTATTTACAGCTGAAGAGCTGAAGCTAGTGTTGGCCTATTTACAGCTGAGGAGCTGTAGCTAGTGTTGGCCTATTTACAGCTGAAGAGCTGTAGCTAGTGTTGACCTATTTACAGCCGAGGAGCTGTAGCTAGTGTTGGCCTATTTACAGCTGAAGAGCTGTAGCTAGTGTTGACCTATTTACAGCCGAGGAGCTGTATCTAGTGTTGGCCTATTTACAGCTGAAGAGCTGTAGCTAGTGTTGGCCTATTTACAGCTGAGGAGCTGTAGCTAGTGTTGGCCTATTTACAGCTGAAGAGCTGTAGCTTGTGTTGACCTATTTACAGCCGAGGAGCTGTAGCTAGTGTTGACCTATTTACAGCCGAAGAGCTGTAGCTAGTTTTGTCCTATTTACAGCTGAGGAGCTGTAGCTAGTGTTGACCTATTTACAGCTGAGGAGCTGTAGCTAGTGTTGGCCTATTTACAGATGAAGAGCTGTAGCTAGTTTTGTCCTATTTACAGCTGAGGAGCTGTAGCTAGTGTTGACCTATTTACAGCTGAGGAGCTGTAGCTAGTGTTGACCTATTTACAGCCGAGGAGCTGTAGCTAGTGTTGGCCTATTTATAGCTGAGGAGCTGTAGCTAGTGTTGGCCTATTTACAGCTGAAGAGCTGTAGCTAGTGTTGGCCTATTTACAGCTGAAGAGCTGTAGCTACTGTTGGCCTATTTACAGCCGAAGAGCTGTAGCTAGTTTTGTCCTATTTACAGGTGAGGAGCTGTAGCTAGTGTTGGCCTATTTACAGATGAAGAGCTGTAGCTAGTTTTGTCCTATTTACAGCTGAGGAGCTGTAGCTAGTGTTGGCCTATTTACAGCTGAGGAGCTGTAGCTAGTGTTGGCCTATTTACAGCTGAGGAGCTGTAGTTAGTGTTGTAGTTAGTGTTGACCTATTTACAGCCGAGGAGCTGTAGCTAGTGTTGGCCTATTTATAGCTGAGGAGCTGTAGCTAGTGTTGGACTATTTACAGCTGAAGAGCTGTAGCTCGTGTTGACCTATTTACAGCTGAGGAGCTGTAGCTAGTGTTGGCCTATTTACAGCTGAGGAGCTGTAGCTAGTGTTGGCCTATTTACAGCTGAAGAGCTGTAGCTAGTGTTGGCCTATTTACAGCTGAAGAGCTGTAGCTAGTGTTGGCCTATTTACAGCTGAGGAGCTGTAGCTTGTGTTGACCTATTTACAGCTGAGGAGCTGTAGCTAGTGTTGGCCTATTTACAGCCGAGGAGCTGTATCTAGTGTTGGCCTATTTACAGCTGAAGAGCTGTAGCTAGTGTTGGCCTATTTACAGCTGAGGAGCTGTAGCTAGTGTTGGCCTATTTACAGCCGAAGAGCTGTAGCTTGTGTTGACCTATTTACAGCCGAGGAGCTGTAGCTAGTGTTGGCCTATTTACAGCCGAAGAGCTGTAGCTAGTTTTGTCCTATTTACAGCTGAGGAGCTGTAGCTAGTGTTGGCCTATTTACAGCTGAGGAGCTGTAGCTAGTGTTGGCCTATTTACAGATGAAGAGCTGTAGCTAGTTTTGTCCTATTTACAGCTGAGGAGCTGTAGCTAGTGTTGACCTATTTACAGCTGAGGAGCTGTAGCTAGTGTTGACCTATTTACAGCCGAGGAGCTGTAGCTAGTGTTGGCCTTTTTACAGCTGAGGAGCTGTAGCTAGTGTTGGCCTTTTTACAGCTGAGGAGCTGTAGCTAGTGTTGGAATATTTACAGCTGAGGAGCTGTAGCTAGTGTTGGCCAATTTACAGCTGAAGAGCTGTAGCTAGTGTTGGCCTATTTATAGCTGAGGAGCTGTAGCTAGTGTTGACCTATTTACAGCTGAGGAGCTGTAGCTAGTGTTGGTCTGTAGAACTCACCAGTGTTGTATAATACGGGTGTGACGTTTAACCAAATTTGGGATCGTTAAAACCATTAAAAAAATGGACATCACTGTGCAGTTATTACAAAACTACCATTAACAGGTTCCGATCATCATCATAAAGGAAACATTTAAATTAAATAAATACCTAACGCTACAATGCTGTAAGTAGGAGGAGATATGCATCTTTCAAATTATTTTCCACGAATGTAAAGCGCTCCGCCTGTCATCATCGTTAAAAGTTGGAAAAATGGCAGAGTGAGACAGGGAAGACCTGCATGGCATTACTTTGAGAAGTTAAATGACAAGGTGATCAAATACAAACTTGTGAGGTTGAATTGAGCTACAGTGGCAGTACAGGTGCAATGCTGAAAGACGCACTGTGAGACACAACCCGTTGTTGGCAGCAGCGCGATAAGGGTCGGAGTGAAAATGTCAAGATCTGATCAGCACTGATTGCAGAAATGATTGCAGTTGAAATGCAGCCATTGTCAATGGTAGAGGATGTCGGCTTCAATACCCTAATGGTATATCTAGAACCAGACTACAAGACGCCATGTCAAAAAAACGTGAAGGCCCTGACGGAGAAATTGTACAATGATTGCTCTGTAAGGACAAAGTTCAAACTCTGAAAATGGCCTTTGTGGCATCGATAGGAGTCAGAAACTACAAAGTGCAAATAGGATAATTTGTCATAAAGTCAGTCTGGTCTAAAACAGAGTTTGGAACATCCGTGCATCACAACAGGTAAATGAAGGTTGGGTTTTGATTTGAAGATGTCCATTTGCCCACTAACATGGGGTGAACAGCTGCTGTGATTGCTCTCTATCCAATAGCATAGACAGTTAGACAGACCTGCCAATCTGTCACGATCGTGTGGGAGTGAGACGGACCAAAACGCAGCATGTGGAAAATAAGCCATCTTCTTTTATTATTGAAGAAGGCAAAACGAAACAAAACACTTACAAACTAACAAAACAACAAACGACCGTGAAGCTACAAAACGAAAGTGCACACACAAGCTACTAACGTTTACAACCACCCTGGACACTACAAAACCCACATAAATTACCCATGTCACACCCTGACCTAACTAAAATAATAAAGAAAACAAAGAATACTAAGGCCAGGGCGTGACACAATCAGCTCTGACTATACATAAGACAATATGTCAAGCATTTTTTAACTTGAGAAATACTGCACCAAACACCTTAGTTAGATGTAAAATTGCGCAACTAAAACATCCTCAGCAAAAACGTCAAAATGATTTAGCTATTTCTTGAGTTATCTCAGATTCATTCTGGGGATTTTGAGAAAATGAAATAGGCTTCTGCGTCTACAGTGCCTCATGGGGGACAAACATCATTAACCAAACGCGGAATCGGTCAGGAAACACAACTCTAAGACTGAATTTTTGTTTCTTCTAATGAGCAACAGAAAAACAAATGTGCCAAACAGCATGTTCAGTGGCTCTTTAACAACAGATTGTTGGACGACTATGAACACGCTGTCATACATCACTGCAACGAGCCATCACATTGATGAGAAGTGGGACATTAAGGACGTACTGACAACTGAGAACACGGAAGAAAGGCACACAACAGAGAACCTAAAACGGCATTAATACCATTGTTGCTGAGTGGGTGGAGGACTGCAGTAAGGTGAACGACGTCTGGTAGGGTTTCCACTAGTTACCACAGACACAAACTCAAATTTGTTTAATCTTTTTGGTCTTAATTGTAGGTATAAGGTTGGCAGTGTGGTTAAGGTTAGGTTTCAATTGTGAAATCATTAAAAATATTAATGTTTAAACAATAAAAAAATGCCAGTGTAAACGTTAAGAACATTTTTCCATTTGTCACATCCCTACTGTATAATACTGTAGTAGGTACATAGTATCGGTCTACAGTAACTTACCTCTGTTGATTCTTGTTGTACAGTAGGCACTATGGTCTCTGTAACTCACCTGTGATGAGCTCGCGGACCTCCATGTCGTTGGTCTTCCTCAGCAGGCGGACAAGGGCAGGGATACCGTCACAGTTCTTGATGGCCACCTTGTTGTCGTGGTCCTTGCCGTAGGAGATGTTCCTCAGGGCTCCGCAGGCCTTGCGGTGGACCTCAGCCTTGGGATGGTCCAGCAGGCTTGCCAGCACCGGGATCCCCTTCAGCTGACGCACATCTTTCTTGATCTTGTCGTTTTCGTAGCACAGGTGCTGCAGGTATGCGGCAGCGTTAGACTTGACCGGGTCGATTGGGTGGCCCAGCATGGCTATGACCTCTTGCAGATCGGGGTCACGCCAGCGCGGGTCCTTGCGGATGCTGTCGATGGAGGGCGAGCGGCGGCCAGCCAGGCGGTCCAGGCTGGCCATGCTCCCCCTCTCGGGCTGGGCCAAGGGGGCCGGGTACATGCCATGGATGTAGGGGTGTCGCTCGTCAATCATCTCCGCCTCGATGGGATCCTCGTAACCCCTATAATGGTGAGGGAAAAGGAGGGGGTACGTTTGAGGAAAGATCATGTAACATTGTTCAGAGCATTTCATATCTCTCTGTGAGGAGTTGTAGTTGTATGTTTTCTGCACATTTTCAGGACATTGGGATACGATTTAGTCTACGACTGCAAGGTTAACACCATCAATACTACTTCTATTACTACTAAAACAGATGGAGAGAGCATTTATTGGGATTTGTATAATAGAGGGATTTCAGGAGAAAGAGAAGGGGGGATAAGAGTTGAGAAAGGCAAAGTGAGGTGAGAGTGATTGACTGATGGAGGGAAAAAGGAGATAGACACAGGGGTGAAGGAGAGGTGAAAAGACAGGAGTGAGAGAGGAGAAAAGAGGACAAAGACGGAGACGGGGGACAACAAGGCTTGTCTGTTATTAACAGCTCTGTCAGAGGGCCGCTCCCATCGATAAGAGAAACAGGGGCCACTTCCTTATTAACCGTCTCTGTCGGCTCAGAGCGATGTTCTCTTTTACCTTTTTTAATAATGATGGGGGAGCTGGTGTTAGTGTTGGGCGAGGAGGAGAGGGAGAGAGAGAAAAAGAGTGAGAGTAGAGACAGAAAGAGCCAGGGAGAAGAGGAAAGGCGATAGAAAGAGGGAGAGAGAGAAAAAGAAAGAGGGAGCAAGTGAAAGAAAGAAAAACAGACAGTCAGAAATAAAGAATTTAATTTGAAACAGCAAGCCAGAAAAAATTAATTGAGGCTATTTATATAATAAATATTAATTTGGAGGGCAGAAATGATTAAATATTAAAGCATTAGACCCCTCACTAAAGGCTTCAGTCACACAAAAGTTAAACTTGAATCTGAACTGGTTCTCAAGCAGATTAGTAAGAATGTCTCAGCTAGGGCTGTTCTGGTGATCACAATACCGCTACACCGGCGGTCACTACTCATGATGGCAGTCAAATTCCATGTGACCGTTTAGTCACGTTAATTAGGCTTCTCTAAGCTCTGATGCTGCTAATGGTCATTAGTAGCCTACCAAACTTGCTAACTGCCTGGTACTCAGCACTCTATTGTCACTCTAATCACTCTGACATCAATGTGAATGTAATCGAAAATCGAATCAAACACTTAATGAGAGCCCATGAGCTCAAGTAGCGCAACATTTCTTTATGCTATGCAATTGAGGCCTCTATTAAAAAGAGTAGGATCCCAACAGCTTTCTATGGGCTTGGGCAACTATATTTATTTCTCAACTTTCCTAATATTAAGCACATTGCTTCTCTTTACAACAGGAGTATAGCTTACCTGACTGGCATGAAAATAAACCACGGGAAAAGCGTCCTCCATTCACTATTTAAGTACATAGATGACATGTATTTTTTTTCCCTGGACTGAAACATGACCCGTCAAACAGAGCTTCTTAACACCTGCCCGCTTAACCCGGAAGCCAGCCAAACCAATGTGTCGGAGGAAACACTGTTCAACTGATGACCGAGGTCAGCCTGCAGGCACCAGGTCCGCCACAAGGAGTCGCTAGAGCATGATGAGGCAAGTAAAACCCACCCCGGCCAAACCCTCCCCTAACCTGGACGACACTGGGCCAATTGTGCGCCTCCCTATGGTACTCCCGGTCACGACCGGGAGTACCATAGGTCGTGACCGGGATTGAACCCGGGTCAGTTGTGACGCCTCGAGCACTGCGATGCAGTGCCTTAGACCGCTGCACTGCTCGCTAGGCCCAGTCATAAGGTTTGTATCACAACTAAAGTGGCCAAATAACTTCTTAAAATGAAGCACATTAATCCACTTTACAAGGGGTGTAGAGTCTAACTGGCATACATACGCAGCATGTTTCAAGTTTGGAGAAGATAAGTTTCACCATAAAAATGCACTTTGACAATGGTGTTTTCCCACTAATGGAACATTCGCGCTTATAGCTTACTACCGTGTGCGTATTGCTGCACTTATAATGTGAAGAAATAGCCTAATAGTTTATCAACATTTTAAGCTAAATGTTCTGATCTGTAAGCCTAAAAATTATGCTAATGATGTATACATTTGGGATCTATCGCATCCCACAACTGTCCCAGACTATGTTTGGAATATTTATTTCTCACACAGAATAGGTCAACTTTTGTACTACGGGGGATAGTAGATTGACATAGGCTGGTGCTTTTATTGTTCGTTTGGCTTAATCATCTTGTTGGCTGACGAAAAGTAAATACGGAAAGTTTTTCCAATATCTACAATATGCACCTTGGAATTGGATAAGGACGCGCACAGTTGCATCCCCGATGTGTCTGTCTTCACTTCTAGCCTGTGAGAAAGACCCGCGTGACAGAAAGCTATGTGAGTTAGAAGTGCTTTGGAGCATGTAGCCAGGCATTATTATTATAATTATTATATTCAGCTCATGGGCACAACGGCCACTGGCCGCAAAAGGCATGGATAATTTTAGGGGACATTACAGCCACAGAATGGTGATGCCACCATGAAATTCGCGGCATTATCAAGTGCTTGTCAAATTGTGAATGAGGGACTGATGAAGTGTGTACAGCCTGCGCAAAAAAACAAATCAGAGCTCATGCCTTTAATGCAACTTTTTTCAAATCATCATTAGAGTCGCATCATGCAGCTTTAGAATGTATTGGAACTCAGAGTGATCCAGTTTGTCTCGAAATAAAGAGTAGTAGATACAGCTCCTATCGAGATGGAACCGTTCATTTACTTCTCCAGACAAAAAGGGCTCCATTTCGAAACTCATCTGGGACTAACTTCGTTAGCGTGATTTCTAGCAGCTTAGCTAGCAGCTGGTTAGCGGCTCTGTCAAGCAGGCTTCAACCTGTCTGTTAAGTGGGATTCCGGGACAAGAAATAACGGTCCTAGCTGTTAGAAGCTAACCGTGTCACGGAATCCATGTAAAAACAAGTTCAGTATTTATTTCTAATGAAGATTGGTAATTTTTTTGTCAAAAACAACAAACCGAGAGTTTCCAGCATACAGTGTTCAGCTGCACACTCCCTGTGGTCAGGAAAGGAGAGGCAGCAGTAGAGCGAGAGAACCCAACCATGCTCACAGGGAGGTTTCTGACCCAACACTGTCTCACCAAAGACTATGCTAATGCCCTGCCTGTCCTGGCTGCCTCCCTGGGACTGGGCCCAGGTTAGCTTAGCGCCAGAGCCATTAAGGGAGATGTATTCCATTTCTATATACAGTATGACAGTGCTAAGCAGTTAGCTCTCCTGTGGTGAAGTGGGTCCCCAGGTAGGCCTGCATGCCCCAGATGAGAGCCCCTCTATTCCACTCGATTCCCTCCAGTCTCTCCCCCGTCTCCAGGCCCCTCCAGTAACCTTCCTCCCTAGCCCTCTTTGGTCTGTGATCTACACAAGGCTCTCTGCTCATCAATTCTCAAGGAGCACACACTGCAGGGGGCAAAAAGTGGAACTCTTCATTTCCATCTCAGAGTGGTGGAGGAGGTACACATGTTTATTGTAACCCTGGTGCTCCAGTACCACCAACAGTACACATGTTTATTGTAACCCTGGTGCTCCAGTACCACCAACAGTACATATGTTTATTGTAACCCTGGTGCTCCAGTACCACCAACAGTACACATGTTTATTGTAACCCTGGTGCTCCAGTATCCCCAACAGTACACATGTTTATTGTAACCCTGGTGCTCCAGTACCACCAACAGTACACATGTTTATTGTAACCCTGGTGCTCCAGTATCCCCAACAGTACACATGTTTATTGTAACCCTGGTGCTCCAGTACCACCAACAGTACACATGTTTATTGTAACCCTGGTGCTCCAGTATCTCCAACAGTACACATGTTTATTGTAACCCTGGTGCTCCAGTATCCCCAACAGTACACATGTTTATTGTAACCCTGGTGCTCCAGTACCACCAACAGTACACATGTTTATTGTAACCCTGGTGCTCCAGTATCTCCAACAGTACACATGTTTATTGTAACCCTGGTGCTCCAGTATCCCCAACAGTACACATGTTTATTGTAACCCTGGTGCTCCAGTATCCCCAACAGTACACATGTTTATTGTAACCCTGGTGCTCCAGTACCACCAACAGTACTCATGTTTATTGTAACCCTGGTGCTCCAGTACCACCAACAGTACACATGTTTATTGTAACCCTGGTGCTCCAGTACCACCAACAGTACACATGTTTATTGTAACCCTGGTGCTCCAGTATCTCCAACAGTACACATGTTTATTGTAACCCTGGTGCTCCAGTATCTCCAACAGTACACATGTTTATTGTAACCCTGGTGCTCCAGTATCCCCAACAGTACACATGTTTATTGTAACCCTGGTGCTCCAGTACCACCAACAGTACTCATGTTTATTGTAACCCTGGTGCTCCAGTACCACCAACAGTACACATGTTTATTGTAACCCTGGTGCTCCAGTATCCCCAACAGTACACATGTTTATTGTAACCCTGGTGCTCCAGTATCCCCAACAGTACACATGTTTATTGTAACCCTGGTGCTCCAGTATCTCCAACAGTACACATGTTTATTGTAACCCTGGTGCTCCAGTATCCCCAACAGTACACATGTTTATTGTAACCCTGGTGCTCCAGTACCACCAACAGTACACATGTTTATTGTAACCCTGGTGCTCCAGTATCCCCAACAGTACACATGTTAATTGTAACCCTGGTGCTCCAGTACCACCAACAGTACACATGTTTATTGTAACCCTGGTGCTCCAGTACCACCAACAGTACTCATGTTTATTGTAACCCTGGTATATCTAGATACCGAGGGGGTTAACATGACTTTCTTTGTTATCCATATGTATTCATGGTGTTTTGAGAAACAAAAGGTAAATCCTAATGATTTTACTTTTTCCACACACTTAGGGGTAAGATAGTAACAGACCGAGGAAAATAACCATCGTCACACAAAGTCACCATAATGGGACTATCCCAAGGGGGTTCCCTGTATTTGGGGTAGGAACGATACTATGATACTAAGTTCTATTCCGCTAGCTCTGTTCTCTCCTCTCCACTGTGATGTCTTTTCATCAGGAAAACAGAAGAGCCAGAGACAGGAAATGGGACAGGGGAATCTAATTAGTGTTGCACACTATGCGCCACCCACTGTAGCCTCCCCTCCCCCCACCACCGAGAGAGGCTTGTTTATCATACTTCCATAACTGGCCAGTCATCTATGATGTATGGTGGAACAAAAAGGGGCGACAGCCCTAACTGAGTGCTGGTGGTTATGGAGCTAGCTCCAGTATTTACTTGAATTTTAATGATTTTTATGTTAATTATGTGCTTTAAATTTCTCCCGGCTGCACTAGTGCACGTTGCGAGGGGAGAATCTCATCATGGTATTGCTGTGTTTGGGGCACATTACTTTGTGGGTTTAAATAAGCCCCTCGGTAACATATCAGCTTTTATGGCAACACGTTTTACATTTTACCTCCAGTGAAATCAATACATGATGAACTGGGAGAAAAAGCTCCTACCCAAGCAGCAATGTAACTAGACACTAAATCCTTATATATTCAGTAGGGAGGGGTTGAGCTGATATTAAAGATAAAGTAAACCAAAACCACAGGGAAGACAAGGCCAGGGTCTGGAGAGGCAAGCAGCTAAAGACAAGGCCAGGGTCTGGAGAGGCATGCAGCTAAAGACAAGGCCAGGGTCTGGAGAGGCAAGCAGCTAAAGACAAGACCAGGGTCTGGAGAGGCAAGCAGCTAAAGACAAGGCCAGGGTCTGGAGAGGCAAGCAGCTAAAGACAAGGCCAGGGTCTGGAGAGGCAAGCAGCTAAAGACAAGGCCAGGGTCTGGAGAGGCAAGCAGCTAAAGACAAGGCCAGGGTCTGGAGAGGCAAGCAGCTAAAGACAAGGCCAGGGTCTGGAGAGGCAAGCAGCTAAAGACAAGGCCAGGGTCTGGAGAGGCAAGCAGCTAAAGACAAGGCCAGGGTCTGGAGAGGCAAGCAGCTAAAGACAAGGCCAGGGTCTGGAGAGGCAAGCAGCTAAAGACAAGGCCAGGGTCTGGAGAGGCAAGCAGCTAAAGACAAGGCCAGGGTCTGGAGAGGCAAGCAGCTAAAGACAAGACCAGGGTCTGAAGAGGCAAGCAGCTAAAGACAAGACCAGGGTCTGGAGAGGCAAGCAGCTAAAGACAAGGCCAGGGTCTGGAGAGGCAAGCAGCTAAAGACAAGACCAGGGTCTGGAGAGGCAAGCAGCTAAAGACAAGGCCAGGGTCTGGAGAGGCAAGCAGCTAAAGACAAGGCCAGGGTCTGGAGAGGCAAGCAGCTAAAGACAAGGCCAGGGTCTGGAGAGGCAAGCAGCTAAAGACAAGGCCAGGGTCTGGAGAAGCAAGCAGCTAAAGACAAGGCCAGGGTCTGGAGAGGCAAGCAGCTAAAGACAAGGCCAGGGTCTGGAGAGGTAAGCAGCTAAAGACAAGGCCAGGGTCTGGAGAGGCAAGCAGCTAAAGACAAGACCAGGGTCTGGAGAGGCAAGCAGCTAAAGACAAGACCAGGGTCTGGAGAGGCAAGCAGCTAAAGACAAGGCCAGGGTCTGGAGAGGCAAGCAGCTAAAGACAAGACCAGGGTCTGGAGAGGCAAGCAGCTAAAGACAAGGCCAGGGTCTGGAGAGGCAAGCAGCTAAAGACAAGACCAGGGTCTGGAGAGGCAAGCAGCTAAAGACAAGACCAGGGTCTGGAGAGGCAAGCAGCTAAAGACAAGGCCAGGGTCTGGAGAGGCAAGCAGCTAAAGACAAGGCCAGGGTCTGGAGAGGCAAGCAGCTAAAGACAAGGCCAGGGTCTGGAGAGGCAAGCAGCTAAAGACAAGGCCAGGGTCTGGAGAGGCAAGCAGCTAAAGACAAGGCCAGGGTCTGGAGAGGCAAGCAGCTAAAGACAAGGCCAGGGTCTGGAGAGGCAAGCAGCTAAAGACAAGGCCAGGGTCTGGAGAGGCAAGCAGCTAAAGACAAGACCAGGGTCTGGAGAGGCAAGCAGCTAAAGACAAGGCCAGGGTCTGGAGAGGCAAGCAACTAAAGACAAGACCAGGGTCTGGAGAGGCAAGCAGCTAAAGACAAGGCCAGGGTCTGGAGAGGCAAGCAGCTAAAGACAAGACCAGGGTCTGGAGAGGCAAGCAGCTAAAGACAAGGCCAGGGTCTGGAGAGGCAAGCAGCTAAAGACAAGGCCAGGGTCTGGAGAGGCAAGCAGCTAAAGACAAGGCCAGGGTCTGGAGAGGCAAGCAGCTAAAGACAAGGCCAGGGTCTGGAGAGGCAAGCAGCTAAAGACAAGGCCAGGGTCTGGAGAGGCAAGCAGCTAAAGACAAGGCCAGGGTCTGGAGAGGCAAGCAGCTAAAGACAAGGCCAGGGTCTGGAGAGGCAAGCAGCTAAAGACAAGGCCAGGGTCTGGAGAGGCAAGCAGCTAAAGACAAGGCCAGGGTCTGGAGAGGCAAGCAGCTAAAGACAAGGCCAGGGTCTGGAGAGGCAAGCAGCTAAAGACAAGACCAGGGTCTTGCTCTGACAGTAGCAACAGCTACTGTCAGAGGCAAGCAGCACTGAAGAGGCAAGCAGCTAAAGACAAGACCAGGGTCTGGAGAGGCAAGCAGCTAAAGACAAGGCCAGGGTCTGGAGAGGCAAGCAGCTGCATTGAAATGTGAACCACAAGCAGAGACAAAGCTGAAAGACACCAAATGCCAAGAAAAGTCTATGTTTCTAAGGCATTCGTGTGGTTTTGGTCTTGTGGTACGTGGTTAGGTTTAGTTAGCATGGCCTAATTGCAAGGGTAGCCTTGATCAGACACCTTCTGAAACAGTTGTCTCCTTCTCCAGCTTCAAAAATGACCTTACTGCTGCTTCCTTGAAGGGTGTTGGTTGAGGAAATCTCAATGGAATGGTATAGTTCAGTCTACCCTCACCACCTCCTGTTTCTCACAGAATGGTTCCTTCCAGTCTAAGGAATGTACAATGGAACCATTCCAGGAACCAGGAGGGTTGAGGGTGGACTGGAACGTGAAGCACCACAAACCTCAAGCTCTGCCTTCAGCCCTGGTAATGAGGAAGGCCCCAGAGCTACGAGCTCTGCTCTGATTAAGCCCTAGTCATTAAGGCCAGGCTGGAACCAGCCTGCAAGCCTGGCTGCTACACTGAGGTTTTGGTCTGGAGGGCCTCTCAGCTAGCCTGGATAAACCAGTCTGAGCCCTGTGCTCACCATTGAGAGTAGCATTCAGTCTAGTTGAACCAGGCTAACTCATAGCTGCATGATAGATGGAAAAAGGCTGTGAGTAAGTAGAGGTTATACAGTACCGAGCATTCCTTTGTGAACACCCTGTCTGGTCTAACCACACATTCAGAAATACAGTTAGGGGATTCAAATGCTAACAGAAATAGAAGATGACGAGCCAAATCAACACTGCTGTGGATAAACCTCTGAAACAGAGAGTTATAGAGGGCATTACCAAATGATGTCTTCATTGCTATCAGATACATGTGCATACATCAACCGTCACACTCATACACACACTGAGAATCAGTGTACAGTTGGGGTTGAACTGGAACTCATTTAGATACACCTGATGCCGGGGTTGGTAAACGAGGTGCGGGCTGAGTGATGGGAATGTCAGCATTTGCATTTAAATTGGCACCATTGTGTTGATATAGGTGGGGTTTATTCACAGGATGTAAAAGGCCCTTGCCGCTTCAAAGCTACAGCTACCGCCGGCACCGCCGGCAGGCATAATGCTCACAGGATGATTACAGAAGCAGCTCACACTCATGTTAATGGAGCTGCTAAAGTAAGTGAGTGTGAAAGAGAGAGAGAAAGAAGAGAGTGTGTAGGAGTGGCAGCCAGCACATAGTAAAAGGAATCAGTGACATCCGTCTTTTTCTTTCCCTGTCATCTTCTGTCAATTATGTAGATCAAATCTCTATTCCTGTGGTCTCTGACCCTCTCCAATCCCTAAGGAAACAAACCCTAAAGGATTAGCAGTGGAGACATAATGTGTCCATCTCTGTTTGGAGGAACACAACAGATTGGTCATGCTCAGTTATGAATGTGAGCAATAAGTGACTTCTGATTCACAAGAGGCATGGCTACAAAACATCCGAAACATGTTCCTGTTGTATTCTGACTGATCCTACTGTCATTATCTGTTTGTTTCTTATTTCAATGACATGGGGGGAAGAAGAAAAACACTGTTCAGAACTTAGTTTCCCCATCATTGGACAACTTGCACTTCTAGTCTTGGCAGGCTCTCAGCGGAGAGCCTCTCTCCCTCTCTCCCTCCCTCAAGGTAGATGGGGAGGGGAGGCCCCATGGCAGGGGGAGGTGGGCAGGCAGTTGCAGCATGAGATGCAGAGATGAGCGATTTGAGATTGGCTCCAGACATCGCCATTGTCTGGCAGAGTTCAAAAGCAGCTATTAATCATGCTGACAACCACACATACACACACATATACACAAACACATATACACACACACACACACACACACACACACACACACACACACACACACACACACACATATATATATAGATATATATAGATATACACACACACAAATGATGTCTTCATTGCTATCAGATACATGCGCATACATCAACCGTCACACGCATACACACACTGAGAAGAGAGAGAGAGAGAGAGAACTACTCCGCTGAGAGCCTGCCAAGACTAGAAGTGCAAGTTGTCCAATGATGGGGAAACTAAGTTCTGAACAGTGTTTTTCTTCTTCCCCCCATGTCATTGAAATAAGAAACAAACAGATAATGACATTAGGATCAGTCAGAATACAACAGGAACATGTTTCGGATGTTTTGTAGCCATGCCTCTTGTGAATCAGAAGTCACTTATACACACACACACATTGAGCCACACAAATTCTCACTCACACACACACATATAGAAGCACACATGTACACACAAAGGAAGAAAGAGAGAGAGTGTGGGTGGAAACACACACACACCCACCCACACACACCCACACAGACCAAGTGAGAGAGGGGACAGAACACCTACATACTGTACAATGTGGACACACACACACACCTAACTAAAGACTACAAGTTTGGGCGGCCCAGTTCTTCCCTCCTACCCTGTAATAGATTACTATACCACCATGTTGACCTAATGTATGCTCGACGACAGCGCAGGAAACCATTTTTGCGCTAAACATCTTCATTTTTATTTTCCTTTTAATTGAGGGTTTCCAAAGTGACTAGACGATAAGCTGTAATTCACACATTCATTACAGCAGCTTCGATATTGAATTATGTTCTTGGAGACATACTAATGAGTGTGAGTGAGAGTGAGAGTGAGAGTAAGAGTAAGAGTGTGAGAGTGAGAGTGAGAGTGTGAGTGTAGGGGTGAGTGTGGTGGTGAGTGCGAGAGCGAGAGCGTGAGCGTGAGCGTGTGTCAGGAGACAGCTCTGGGAGGTTCGCTTCCTTGTCATGCTAATTCTAACTATGCAAAGTGTCTCGTTTTATTACCATACTGTATTACAGATGTGTTACTGTTTGTTTGATAGGTGACACAGAAGGTGATGGAGCATATCAGTGTGTTATGTTTTTCCCAAAGAAATGACGAGGGTATTGCCTTGTGAAATTAATCAGACAGCTAGCAACCTGGCAAGTGCGTAGTCAGGTGTGTGTATGTGCTTGTGTGTGTATGTGTATTAGTATGTTGTGAAACATGTAGCGTACAGTACAAATTGCCTGTCACAGCAACCGCTTCTCCTCAAGCCAATAGTGGAGTGAATCATTCTCTGGCTGTGTGTGTGTGTGTGTGTGTGTGTGTGTGTGTGTGTGTGTGTGTGTGTGTGTGTGTGTGTGTGTGCGTGTGCGTGTGTGCGTGTGTGAGTATTCCATGCAGACGGAAGCTCTGATTAAAGGGAAGCACCTTCAATCTGTACTTCCCCGTCCTGTGCTAGGCATAAATACAACACATCACCATGCTGCCTTTGAATCCAGGGTGTGTGTGATTAGGAATGTCCCAGACACTCAGCCCGACACTGTCAGAGGCTGTTACACTGCTACTCTACATCACCTTTGAACATCTACATGACAGAAACAACACACACACACACACACACACACACACACACACACACACACACACACACACACACACACACACACACACACACACACACACACACACACACACACACACACACACACACACACACACACACATAGGATTCCTATCTTCCTCCCTCACAAACCTCCTCAGTTCAATTCCCTTAAAACTGGCTCAGGGCCCACATTTAATTTCTCTTCCAATGGAAATTAATAAATCCATCTTTCACAGATCACCGATAAAAAAGAAAAGGTCTTTAAAACACACACTGCTCCCCGTCCTGCGCCTGTCCTAAGTCAAGCATGCTTGTGGTTTCTTTCTTGTGCTACAGAGTACAGGAAAAGTAGACATTTGTGTGGCCTGGAGGACTGCACAATCCCAAAGGGAGATACGGTGGTGTTATTAGGAGACGAGGGTCCATTTTGGGGTCTTTGTCAGAGGCTAACTGTCTGTTTTCTGGCAGATGGAGCCGGAGGTTAAAGACCTGTTAATGACAGTCCAGTGAGGAGGCTCAGGGAAGAAGATGGACAACAACACTGGAGCCTGTATTTAACACTCTCTCTCTACCTACATCTCCATACAAGCATTTCGCTACACACAAAATAATATCTGCAAAATATGTGTAAACGACCAATAAAAATGTAATATGATTCCCTTTTTCTATGGTCTCTCTCTCTCTCACGGTCTCTCTTTCTGTATCTAACAATATCTGTATCCCTCTCTCCCTATCTAACTGTGTCTCTGTCTCTGACCATTCCCCACATTCTGTGTTATTGTTCCAGTATTCACTTTTGAACGCGTGTTGAAACTAAGTACATTCCTTTGGTGAATGTTTGGAGCGCGGACCTGAATCTATCTTCCTTGATTTACAACAGGACATGAGTTGTTAACCCCCACTGGTTCTTCCTCCCCCCTCTTGGGTGAGAGGGGGTCTGATAGAAGTTTTTCATTGCAAACCTGATCTGACCTATTTGGATTCCCGTGGACAGTCATGACACACTTTATTTTAAGGGTACCAAATAAACCATTTATAATGAATTTATAAATTGTGTGTTCACCATTTATTAATCATTACAACCACATTTATAAATGTTAGTAGGTATTTATTCACACATTTATATTTCCTTAAACATCCTGTGTTGTGTGATTATTCTTTGACCAGGTACTGCTGGAAAGTCTACCAATAGCATGCCCATCTTTTTGTGAGAAATTACACTGGTCATTCAAAACATTTAGAAAGTATCTATAATGTATAAATAGCGCTCACTTTAGATCAGGGACTGCAAAAAGAAAACTAATAATAAGTAAATGTGGGAGAAATGATTAACAGACGGTAAACACACAATTTATTAATATCTTATAAATGGTTAAAGTTTTACTCTTAACACTTAAGTAACAAGGAAGACCTGTTTTCAAGGTCTTTTCAGACACCCAAAACAAAACCAGTCCAATCCTATCTTCCACTCACAGAACAAAGGTCCTCTATACATTTTCAGACAACTAAAAACAGACAGCATTCTGTCACTTCTCTCGTTCTCACCTGATGCGTGGCCCGTCGCGGAGTGGCTCTCTCATGGTTCTGCCGCGGTTGGTGCCTGGCAGCGTGCCTTGGCACCGGCTAGCAGTGGAGTAGTCAGGCTCCAGGTCATAGGGCTCCTCCTCCTCGGGGCCCAGGCTGCGGCGGTCGTCCTCCAGTCCGTATGGCTCTGGCTGGAAGCGTTCTGGCTGCG
The DNA here is from genome assembly GCF_029448725.1 of Salvelinus fontinalis. Classification (NCBI taxonomy): domain Eukaryota; kingdom Metazoa; phylum Chordata; class Actinopteri; order Salmoniformes; family Salmonidae; genus Salvelinus; species Salvelinus fontinalis. Next base: position 27,304,754 of record NC_074692.1, on the reverse strand, counting down.
ACCGGTTTAGGTCCACACTGCTGTTGCCCATGGGGACCTGGGGCTGGGCCACGTGGCCGTAGTCATCCTTCCGGATGGGTAGGGTCCCGTAGCTGTTCTCTGGCCGATAGCTGTTAGCCATAGCGTAGGGGTAGCGGGGTGGCCGGAAGTTGACTCCACGGGACAGGCTGCCGTAGTTGTCCGTCGCGTCTCCAATGCCGTAGCCGTCGTGGAGGCCGTAGTGGCGCCCACCGTACTGACTCCCACCAGCGTCGGGGGGGAGTGCGTCGCTGTAGGAGTCGTTGTAGTTGTTGTAGGAGCGTGTGAGCGTGGAGGTGGCTTGTGGCGTGGTGATGTAGCGCTCGCCATTCTTCAGGTAGCGCCGGTCGATGGAGTCTGTGTAGCTGCCCAGCGGGGACGAGCCCTCAGGCAGGGGCAGGCCGTCGGGGCCCAGAGGCACCTGGCGAACCGTCCGCGTGGTCACCGTCTTCACCATCTTAGTCACCTAGAGGAGGAGACGAGGTCACAAAGACAGAGATAACAACTGATTACCTAATCCCCATTACATTAGTAGTTCATCCGTTACTACCCAATCCTGGAAGTCTGTGTCGTGTGTATGGGCCACACCATGAGCAACAGTTGATGAGAACAATGTTGAAGCATTCTGATCAACCGTACAGGACTGTACTGAACAGTATGTTGAGGTGTCCCACCAGACAGAGAGACCACAGATTAATCTCTTCCCCAGACGGCTCTCTCTATAGGGCAGCAATTGAGCCTGGGGACGAGGTTACCCACAGTGACAGACAGGTGGTTAGGACTGAGACACAGCACACCGATGTAGCCTGTTGAATCACACAGACAGGAAAGTGGGATGCCGAAGTCACACAGTGAGAGAGAGGCTGAGGAATGAGATGAGGGTTGTTTCTTTAAAGAGTGACCTCTGAAGTTGTTAGTATCACATTGCTCAGACCGCAGGCATTGTCAACAACAGGTCAAAGACATGCATTGGGAAACTCAGTGACAAGAAAGGGTCGTACCATTGCCTTTAATTCATTTCTATTAGAAAAACTTGAGGCTAGGTTGTGTTGGAAGTAAGGTTGAGGTTCTGCGACATGTTCCAATAATAGTTCCCTCTAGCATCTGTTTAGTGCAGTAGTAGGACAACAGTCTTGGATGCAGCGCGCACAACCTTGACTTCCACTTAAGGTGCATGGTCAGAAGCTGCAGCCCAAATGGCACCCTGTCCCTATACAGTACACTACTTTTGACAAGAGCCCATAGGGCTTTGGTCAAAAGTAGTACACTACTTAGGGAATAAGGTGCAGTTTGGGACAAATTAAGAATCATAACTGGTAACTGTGACAGTCTTATAGAGCACTAGTAAACTGTAATATATATATATATATATATATATATATATATATATATATATATATATATATATATATATATATATATATATGTCTATACACCTTGTCCTTAACAAATCACACTCCTACTTGTCTGAGAGTGCTGAAACTGTCTGGCAGTCAGAGAGGGCTAGCTGCATCTCACCTCCTCCTGAGGTTCAGCACCGATACAGAAACCAATTTGCTGCCCAGTGAATTCTGCAGTGGCGATAATTGGCTATTTTGTCCGCGGCTATAAATTAATCTTCAAAATTAATGAGGTTGATGAAAATGAATCGTCATTGGAGGGGGCCCTATGTCTCACTCTGATGCAATTCGTGTTTTGCCTGACAAGATGCACAGAGATGGTTCATTCCCACTCAACTGGCAGACAAGTACTTCACTGAAATGAGCTTTTTCACATGAACACAGAAAGAGACTGGTTTCTGATTAGTTACATTTTCTGATACAACCACTTTGCTGAACTCTTAATTATAATATACCAGGTTTATAGTCATATTTATATATAGAATTTTAGCAAAGGCATGAAATAATAACAAGGAACCTCAATAAAGTATTAAACACATCTCCTCAAAAGAGGAAGCAGGGAACAAAATGTGAATGATAAATGCTAAACATTCACACTCATTAAAAATGTAATCTTCATCCCATTTTCACAAAGCCTTTAGTTTGTTCACACACTGTCCCTTTCTCAAACTGTGAGCTATTTTAAATTCTAACCGGCAGAAAACTGTCTACTTTAAGTCATGTCAAGGTTCATTTCTTCTTAGTGAATAATTTCGGTGCACCCGCAACATCTAAAGCTCACCCTTCTTTTGTTACTTCACACTATGCTGGCATAGCTGCTCTCCCTCGCTTTGCATGTAACTCACACATAATCATCCCTTTCATGTTAAAAATAAAGCCTTTTTCTGGTTCTTAACTTAATGAAACAGCTTGAGCACAAGGCCACCACTGGCCTTGAAATGACAGGCTGGCTTCTCTTCTGAGCTGGTCGATTAAGGGACTTTTATTGCCATTCATTTCAATTGAGGTGGTGATGGTAATTGAGTACAGACCTGGGTGGGACTAGGTCTCTTCACCTAAAACGACCTCATGCCTGCTACACTGTGCTGAAGTGTGGAAATGATCTCTAAGATCTGGGGTTGAGGATCACTACTCTGAACCATACAGCAGTGTTCCTCAATCCTGGTTATGATCCTAATCCACCACAAGCTGAAAATCTGCAGTGGCCCAAACTCCTTCCATCTTGCACAAGGCCGTGTTTCAACTCAGCCAGGGAGAGAAGCCTAGACATACACTTCATGTTTGTACTAACATGACTTCTAAAGAGCCTTCGCTGGTACAGCACGAAAAAACGCAAGACAGGTTTCAAACAGAACTCTGATCTGTTGGAAGATCACAACACACTAAACAAGCACTACTGGGACTGGGGATGGTGCTTCAGAGAGGGCCCAACTAGATCACTGTAAACAGGCTAAAAGAGAATCTCTAAATGCTGGTGTGTGTGTGTGTCGAGGCCATGTGGCGAAGGCAGCGTGCTACCTTGCCGTAATGAAAGGTGCCTGCAGTCAAACTGGGGCATATGTTTACCAACTGTTAGGCTGTTAAAGGGGGAGGAGAAAGGGAGAGCAGGTGTCACTTTCAGTCTTTATAGTGCTGTAACACTTTCACGATCTCTGCCGCATTCAACTTTTATAGACAGACAGAGCTCAAACTGACACACCCGCTGGGGGTTAGTGGAAGCATTTAGGGAGGTTTAGGGTCAGGGAGGTGCAAGTGGGAGGGGTTGGGGGTTCACTTCAAGCCACAAACCAGACATTTGGATGCCTTTGTTTTCTTTACTGGGTCTGTCTCTGATGGGGAGGGGGTGGGAGAAGGGGTGGGCACCAGGGTGCTGGGTTTGGACTGCTGGGTGATGGAACCTCCTGGCACCACCAGGGTCTTTGTGACGGTCACTGGCAGGTACCTGCGGCGGGTGATGGTTTTGATCACCTTGGTCACCTATGGGAAAGTGTTGAGGGCCGAGGTGGTCAATCAGTAGTACTGGGTATCACAGTTGTTTGAAAACACGTGATTCAACAACATAGGAATAAACGATCACCAAAAAATGACAGGGTAAAATCGCACATCAAATTGTTTTGCATTTTGTATCAGAGTGGCTTTCGTTCTTTCCCTTCACACCTTTCTCCCTGTTGTGTTTAATTTGTTTATATGGCCTGCCTTAACCCTCATTAACTCCCATCCACAGGACAGGGCGGAATGCCACTGCTTTTGATCGTTTTATTTATCTCTTTTAAAGAACAGTGGTAGTGTTTCACCCAACATTCACCATTCAGCCAGAGGGCAGCTGGAGAATGTCCAAAGAAAAGCACAGTGTTGGGAGGGAGATGGAGGATGGACGTGGTGGAGCCACTTTCCTTTGTGTGTGTGTGTGTGTGTGTGTTTGTGTGTGTGTGTTTGTATGTGTGTGTGCACGTGCGTGTGTGGTGGAGCTCCTTCCCTTCTCACCAGTTAGCTAGTTCCACATACCGGCCAGCACACTGACTCACTCCTTTACAGCTGGAGCGGATAGAAAGTTAGGCTTTAGTTAGCCTTTAAACAACACTTAATTCACAGGCCTTGTTATGGTCTGTTTGTTTAGGTGTGGTGGCTGGCTACTGATACTACTGCCTATACTGCTGCTTGCCTTGTGTGCAAATGTGTTTATCATAAAAAAAACATGTTTTTCCAAAAGCAGAAAGATGTGAAATCCTAGTGTTTCATCTTGCTGTGCTTAGAGGGGATACTCAGAAGGCATTCAAGGAAATGCATGAGCATTATGCAGCTAGCTGCAGCATCCTGTTGAAAGGAAGCCAATAATACATCGTTTGAAAAGATGAGATGTAAAGATGAGTCTGGAAACATCACGTGTGCAGTCTTCCATCACAAGCTGCCTAGCCAATACATTTGCCACAATTATAAAGCAACAGTCAAAACCGTCTCTTCCAAGGCTTACATCCAGATGAATCTGTGTCTTCCCTTCAAAATGACTTCCAAAAGCATCCTCTCTCTCGTCCCTGTGGAATTGAGTGTCCTTAAAAACAGTGACCCTCGTAGCCCTTGACTATGTTTTATTTAGCTGTGTGTGCGTTAGTTTGTGTGTGTGCGTTAGTTTGTGTGTGTGCATTAGTTTGTGTGTGTGCGTTAGTTTGTGTGTGTGCGTGAGTGACTCCAATCCCCTACAGTAAATAGGATAGCAGCACACACACAGTGAAACAGAGCGATTAGCTGGTCTGTTTAATTACAAACTCTGTAGTGTCTCTAGTGTGCCAGCAGCTCTACCCTTGGTCCCTCCGTCGGGTCCCTCCCTAGGGAACCAGACTGTCAGAACAGAACACATCTCTGCTTCACTGGAGATGTGGGTCGAGTCCCAAGCTGCGTCCCAAATGGCACCCTACTCCTTATATAGTGCACTACTTTTGTCCAGAGCTCTGGGCTATAGTGCACTATATAGGGAACAGGGTGCCATTCGGGACGTAACCACATTCCATCTGGAATCACACTGCACTGAGACACTGTCTGGAGAGGTGGTGTGCATAGCGTGGAGCAGGGCTGACTGAAGGGTGAAAGCTGTGAGCTGTGTTTAGGAAGGCCAGTAACGGTAAGAGTACTGGAGCTGTGCAGCGTTGGGGTGGCTGTGATGCTGTAAGAGTGACAGACAGACTGTGTGACAGGGTTGAGGGCGTGGCTGACATGGGCACACACAAAATGGTGACGTGAGTTGATAGTAAAGTGATGGGTGGGGGGGGGGGGGGGGGGGGGGGGGTTCCAACTCACCTTCAGGTTAGTTGACATATCCTTATATAGAAACAACAAAACACAAGAGGGCAATCAAGAAAAAAGAACCTGCAACACAAAATACTGTAGGAGCTGATACAGAATGAGCACCAAGAAATAAGACAACATCTGGGTTAGGGAGAAGGATAGAAAACACATCTCGTTAAAGGATTACGGGCCTTACAGATCTTAACTTTTGGCTACATATATGTCACAGGGTTGTAACCACCCCAAACAATTTGTCACATTAAAGTTGAAATCTAGTGTGTGAGCATTGAGTTCCTTCTCATTCAGCGCATAGGTACCCTCTACCTAATGTGATCTGTGTGTCAACTTGGCTTCCCCCAGTACCTTGGTTTCTGTGCGTCGCGTGGTGCCGTCGTCGGAGGTGACAACGGACACGTGGGAGGTGGGCGTGCCAGGGTCCTCCTCGATGGTGACCGTCTCCTCCACCATCTCCTGGGGCTCCTGCATCATGGCCAGAGACGTCTGGTTACTGGGGCTCTGCTCCTGGAGAGAGACAAGGAGAAATGGTTAGAGATTGGAGGAGAGGACACCAAAATCTTTTATTTAAGGAGATCGGTGTGCTGACCACCTTACGCATGCTTTATTATTTGACAGCACAGTCTGAAATGAGGTTGGGAGATACACATAGAGGGACAGATAGATGAGAAGGGCTGAGACTGGATATGTAACCCCGTCACCAGGGGTACACCCTACTGTATGTGGTCTGCAGCTGAACTTACACACACCCTACAAGGTCTGAGGCTGCACTTCATACGCAGTTACAATATATTCTCATCATCATACCACCCTGCATCCCACTGCTGGCCTTGCTTCTGAAGCTAAGCAGGGTTGGTCCTGGTCAGTCCCTGGATGGGAGACCAGATGCTGCTGGAAGTGGTGTTGGAGGGCCAGTAGGAGGCACCCTTTCCTCTGGTTTAAAAGAATATCTAAATTCCCAAGGGCAGTGATTCGGGACATTGCCCTCTGTAGGGTGCTGGGATGTTAAACGGGTGTCCTGACTCTCTGTGGTCACTAAAGATCTCATGGCACTTATCGTAAGAGTAGGGGTGTTAACCCTGGTGTCCTGGCTAAATTCCTAATCTGGCCCTCATACCATCATGGACACCTAATCATCCCCAGTTCACAATTGGTTCATTCATCCCCTGTAACTATTTCCCAGGATGTGGCTGTAAATGAGAATGTGTTTGTAACTATCAGACTATGATGTGGCAGAGTGATCTATTTGGTCAGAAGTGCCCATAACACAGTGGTAGTCTAGGCCTGACAGTTAAGGCAGAGGCTCAGAAATGTCTGTTAAAACGACTAGCACATAGCTCAGACACCCCTAAATTCACTACAAGACATGCCACCAGAGGTCTCTGTTTGAACTACTAGCACACAGCTCAGACACCCCTACATTCCCTACAAGACATGCCACCAGAGGTCTCTGTTTGAACTACTAGCACACAGCTCAGACACCCCTACATTCCCTACAAGACATGCCATCAGAGGTATCTGTTTAAACTACTAGCACACAGCTCAGACACCCCTACATTCACTACAAGACATGCCGCCAGAGGTCTCAGTCAGAACAGACTGTAGGAAACGCACAGTACTACATGGAACTTTATTCCACATTTTACATTTGCAATGTTGTCATTTAGCAGACGCTCTTATCCAGAGCGACTTACAGTAGAGTGCATACATTTTATTACATTTTTCTTTTTTTTTTCACATACTGAGACAAGGATATCCCTACCGGCCAATCCCTCCCTAACCCCTAACCCGGACGACGCTATGCCAATTGTGCGTCACCCCACGGACCTCCCGGTTGCGGCCGGCTGCGACAGAGCCTGGGCGTGAACCCAGAGACTCTGGTGGCGCAGCTAGCACTGCGATGCAGTGCCCTAGACCACTGCGCCACCCGGGACCACGGCACCACCACGGGACCACTGCGCCACCCTAGACCACTGCGCCACCACAGGTAACTCAAGCAAGCAGTAAAATCAGGTTAAAAAACAGGTAAAACTACAACTTATGGAACAACTTGTGAAGACTGAAGAGACACACAAAGGCATACACACACACGCACACGCTCGCACGCACAATCGCACACACGTGGTATTACAAATGTTGCATTATACGGTCGTGGCCAAAAGTTTTGAGAATGACACAAATATTAATTTCCACAAAGTTTGCTGCTTCAGTGTCTTTAGATATTTTTGTCAGATGTTACTATGGAATACTGAAGTATAATTACAAGCATTTCATAAGTGTCAAAGGCTTTTATTGACAATTACATGAAGTTGATGCAAAGAGTCAATATTTGCAGTCTTTTTCAAGACCTCTGCAATCCGCCCTGGCATGCTGTCAATTAACTTCTGGGCCACATCCTGACTGATGGCAGCCCATTCTTGCATAATCAATGCTTGGAGTTTGTCAGAATTTGTGGGTTTTTGTTTGTCCACCCGCCTCTTGAGGATTGACCACAAGTTCTCAATGGGATTAAGGTCTGGGGAGTTTCCTGGCCATGGACCCAAAATATCAATGTTTTATTCACCGAGCCACTTAGTTATCACTTTTGCCTTATGGCAAGGTGCTCCATCATGCTGGAAAAGGCATTGTTTGTCACCAAATTGTTCCTGGATGGTTGGGAGAAGTTGCTCTTGGAGGATGTGTTGGTACCATTCTTTATTCATGGCTGTGTTCTTAGGCAAACTTGTGAGTGAGCCCACTGCCTTGGCTGAGAAGAAACCTCACACATGAATGGTCTCAGGATGCTTTACTGTTGGCATGACACAGGACTGATAGTAGCGCTCACCTTGTCTTCTCCGGACAAGCTTTTTTCTGGATGCCCCAAACAATCGGAAAGGGGATTCATCAGAGAAAATGACTTTACCCCAGTCCTCAGCAGTCCAATCCCTGTACCTTTTGCAGAATATCAGCCTGTCCCTGATGTTTTTCCTGGAAATAAGTTGTTTCTTTGCTGCCCTTCTTGATACCAGGCCATCATGCAAAAGTCTTCGCCTCACACCTGCCTGATGCCATTCCTGAGCAAGCTCTGTACTGGTGGTGCCCCGATCCCGCAGCTGAATCAACTTTAGGAGACGGTCCTGTCGCTTGCTGGACTTTCTTGGGCGCCCTGAAGCCTTCTTCACAACAATTGAACCGCTCTCCTTGAAGTTCTTGATGATACGATAAATGGTTGATTTAGATGCAATCTTACTGGCAGCAATATCCTTGCCTGTGAAGCCCTTTTTGTGCAAAGCAATGATGACGGCATGTGTTTCCTTGCAGGTAACCATGGTTGACAGAGGAAGAACAATGATTCCAAGCACCACCCTCCTTTTGAAGCTTCCAGTCTGTTATTCGAACTCAATCAGCATGACATAGTGATCTCCAGCCTTGTCCTCGTCAACACTCACACCTGTGTTAACAAGAGAATCACTGACATGATGCTAGCTGGTCCTTTTGTGGCTGGGCTGAAATGCAGTGGGAGTGTTTTGGGGGGATTCAGTTAATTTGCATGGCAAATAGGGACTTTGCAATTAATTGCAATTCATCTGATCACTCTTCATAACATTCTGGAGTATATGCAAATTGCCATCATACAAACTGTGGCAGCAGACTTTGTGAAAATGTATATTTGTGTCATTCTCAAAACTCATGTAGATACACTACATGAGCAAAAGTATGTGGACACCTGCTCGTCAAACATTTAATTCCCTTCACTGGAACTAAGGGGCCTAGCCCGAGCCATGAAAAACAGCCCAAGACCATTATTCCTCCTACGCCAAACTTTACAGTCCGTCGGACTGACAGATGGTGAAGCATGATTCATTACTCCAGAGAACACGTTTCCACTGCTCAAAGTCCAATCATTACACAACTCCAGCCGACGCTTTTAATGCATGGTGATCTTAGGCTGCTCGAGCACGGAAACCCATTTCATGAAGCTCCCAACGAACAGTTATTGTGCTGACGTTGTTTTCAGAGGCAGTTTGGAACTCGGGAGTGAGTATAGCAACTGAGGACAGACAATTTATTTTAATTCAGCGGTCCCGTACTGTGAGCTTGTGAGGCCTACCACTTCGCGGCTGAGCCGCTGTTGCTCCTAGACGTTTCCACATCACAATAACAGCTCTTACAGTTGACCGGGGCAGCTCTAGCAGGGCAGAAATTTGACAAACTGACTTGTTGAAAGGTAGCATCCCATGACGGTGCCACGCTGAAAGTCACTGAGCTCTTCAGTAAGGCCGTTCTACTGCCAGTGTTTGTCTATGGAGATTGCATGGCTGTTTGCTCGATTTGAAGTAATTGCCTTAATCTTGTTTGGACCCCATGAAGAGTGGGAATCCTTAATAAATACAAATACCCTAGTTCCATATTGAAAGAAAACTAACGTCAACTAATTCCTGTACACCCTCGTAATGTGGAAAACAGGAAGGAAGCCATTTTCAGGCAATCATTGAACACCAAAACAAGGTAAAGAAAGGAGCGGGAGAGAGATGTACAGTGAACGCTGGTTAGGGCCACTAAGCTAGGAGAGAGGGAGAGAGATGTACAGTGAACGCTGGGCAGTGCCACTAAGCTAGGAGAGAGGGAGAGAGATGTACAGTGAACGCTGGGCAGGGCCACTAAGCTAGGAGAGAGGGAGAGAGATGTACAGTGAACGCTGGGCAGGGCCACTAAGTTAAGGAGAGAGGGAGAGAGATGTACAGTGAACGCTGGGCAGGGCCACTAAGCTAAGGAGAGAGGGAGAGAGATGTACAGTGAACGCTGGGCAGTGCCACTAAGCTAAGGAGAGAGGGTGGAGTAGAGAGAGAGGAAAACATGGGAAATGGCAAAGGGAGATACCTAGTCAGTTGTCCAACTGAATGTATTCAACTGAAATGTGTCTTCCGCATTCAACCCAACCCCTCTGAATCAGAAAAGTGCGAGAAACTAAGAGTGAGAGATGAGTTGTGGTGTGGCATGTTGTGGCGTGGTGTGTTTAGCAGAGCAGAGAGGAGGGAGGGCTGGGTGAGACAAGCAAGAAGTTGATGATGCCAGAGGGACGTTTTGTTTTCTGTCAGTCTTTGAAGGTGCTAACGAGTGGGCAGTTCTTCATTGATTAGCCAAGCAGTATTAGCTAGCTGTTGCCTGTGCAGAGCGGCCGTGCTAGCCGGGGCTGCAATAACCCTCTGCCTCAGAGAGACCTGATTGATCTGCTGGCCGTCTGTCTTGCTGATCAGTCAGAAGAATCAGCTTTCATGTTGGGAGTCTTTTCCTCCGTAATCCTCTAATCCCACGGGCTGGGCTGTTCGGTGTTTGTATGTGTGCAGGTGGGGTAACTACTGGCACTCGGCCCTTCTGGTCATCCATACACCCTTTCCAGGGACAAAGTCAAACACAGTTTCTCCTCTCGGCGTCACAGCAGTAGAGTTAAATAGTGGATGTAAATTGTGTGTTGTCATTTACCTCAGCTCTCCATTATTGGCTCTAATGACTGGTAAGAGTATCTGATGTATACAGAGAGAGACCCTGTCATAGTCAACTGTTGTGTGAAATTTGAAAAAGCGAATAACCTTAGGTTAATCACTAAAGTAGTGGGAGGAAAGCTCTCTTTGTAATGGTCCTTAGAACAAAGGAGTGTTTTTTAACCTTTCAACATGATGTAATGCACAGTTGTTCTGTACGATCAAACCAAAAACCTGCTGTGATAAGAATTGCCCTTATCTCAGTGCATGTGTTTGTTTGTGAGCATGTACACACACAGTAAAGTATGTCTGACACGGATGATGTGAATATCCCTTCACCTCTGCAGGGCTGCAAGGAGCTCACAAGCTTAGAGGCTGGCTAGAGGACTGCAAATGGCACACGAGTGCGTGTGAGCTTGCATGTGTCTGCAAGAGAGAGAGAGAGAGTGTGTGTGTGTGTGTGTGTGTGTGTGTGTGTGTGTGTGTGTGTGTGTGTGTGTGTGTGTGTGTGTGTGTGTGTGTGTGTGTGTGTGTGTGTGTGTGTGTGTGTGTGTGTGTGTGTGTGTGTGTGTGTGTGTGTGTACAGTAAACTCTCAGTCTTGGTTGCTACTCAGCAGACAGGACAGTTCTCCCTGACTGTACTTTAAACAGCCCAACCTTGAACCCCAGAAAAGGCCATCACAACAGGACTATGTAATGAAAGATTGACAAGCGAGCTGCGGCTAGAACAGAGCTCGTCTGAGGCCCGCTAGCTGACTAACTGGTTGCTTGATCCCAATGTAATGTTGTGTCAGACTCCACTAAAGTCTATCGCTCTCCCTCCCTCCCTCCATCCTCTCTTTCGTTCCTCTCTCCCACCATCTCTCTCTCTCTCCCCCCTCGCTGTCTCCCTTCCCCCTCGCTCCCCCCATCTCTTTCTCTATCGTCTCGAGTTCAATAAGAAAATGGAGGTGATTGGGGCGAGCAAACTTGGCCTTAAATAAATGATTAGAAGCTGTCTGAATAGACTAGCATGGCTGTCTGGAGGTCCAGGGAGAGAGAGAGGGGGGGGGGGAGAGACAGGGGAGAGATGGGGAGGAGGCAAAGGGAGGAAATCTGTCATCTAAAGGTGACCTTTCAGAGACAGATAATAAAACATTGGAATGAACACGCACGCATATGCGGATATACACACACACATACACCTCCAAGTGATATGTACTGGTGCCACAATACGCCTCCTATGAACGGAAGCTCATACAGATTTGTAATAAAACAGTATATTAATGTGTACTTGAAAATTATCGGATTACACACGAGGCCCTAAAAATCGTCAAATTCTCCAGCCACCCAAGTCATAGACTGTTCTCTCTGCTACTGTACGACAAGTCTGTAACCAACAGGACCCTGAACAACTTCTAACCCCAAGCAGTGGTATAAAGTACTTAATTAAAAATACTTTAAAGTACTACTTAAGTAGTTTTTTTGGGGTATCTTTACTTTACAATTTATATTTTCGACCACTTTTACATCACTACATTCCTAAAGAAAATATTGTACTTTCACTCCATACATTTTCCCTGACAACCTAGTACTCCTTACATTTTGAACGCTGAGCAGAACAGGAAAATTGTGAAATTCACGCACTTATCAAGAGAACACGTGGTCATCCCTACTGCCTATGGTCTGGCGGACTCACTAAACACAAATGCATCTTTTGTAAGCAATGTCGGAGTGTGCTCCTGGCTATCTGTAGTAATGTCTGAGTGTTGGAGTGTGCCCCTGGCTATCTGTAAAGGATGTCTGAGTGTTGGAGTGTGCCCCTGGCTATCTGTAAAGGATGTCTGAGTGTTGGAGTGTGCCCCATGGCTATCTGTAAAGGATGTCTGAGTGTTGGAGTGTGCCCCTGGCTATCTGTAAAGGATGTCTGAGTGTTGGAGAGTGCTCCTGGCTATCTGTAAAGGATGTCTGAGTGTTGGAGAGTGCTCCTGGCTATCTGTAAAGGATGTCTGAGTGTTGGAGTGTGCTCCTGGCTATCTGTAGTAATGTCGGAGTGTTGGAGTGTGCTCCTGGCTATCTGCAAGGATGTCTGAGTGTTGGAGAGTGCTCCTGGCTATCTGTAAAGGATGTCTGAGTGTTGGAGTGTGCTCCTGGCTATCTGTAGTAATGTCTGAGTGTTGGAGTGTGCTCCTGGCTATCTGTAGTAATGTCTGAGTGTTGGAGTGTGCTCCTGGCTATCTGTAAAGGATGTCTGAGTGTTGGAGTGTGCCCCTGGCTATCTGTAAAGGATGTCTGAGTGTTGGAGTGTGCTCCTGGCTATCTGTAGTAATGTCTGAGTGTTGGAGTGTGCTCCTGGCTATCTGTAAGGATGTCTGAGTGTTGGAGTGTGCTCCTGGCTATCTGTAGTAATGTCGGAGTGTTGGAGTGTGACCCTGGCTATCTGTAGTAATGTCTGAGTGTTGGAGTGTGACCCTGGCTATCTGTAGTAATTTCGGAGTGTTGGAGTGTGACCCTGGCTATCTGTAAAGGATGTCTGAGTGTTGGAGTGTGCTCCTGGCTATCTGTAGTAATGTCGGAGTGTTGGAGTGTGACCCTGGCTATCTGTAGTAATGTCTGAGTGTTGGAGTGTGACCCTGGCTATCTGTAGTAATTTCGGAGTGTTGGAGTGTGACCCTGGCTATCTGTAAAGGATGTCTGAGTGTTGGAGTGTGCTCCTGGCTATCTGTAGTAATGTCGGAGTGTGACCCTGGCTATCTGTAGTAATGTCTGAGTGTTGGAGTGTGCTCCTGGCTATCTGTAGTAATGTCGGAGTGTTGGAGTGTGACCCTGGCTATCTGTAAAGGATGTCTGAGTGTTGGAGTGTGCCCCTGGCTATCTGTAAAGGATGTCTGAGTGTTGGTGTGCTCCTGGCTATCTGTAGTAATGTCGGAGTGTTGGAGTGTGACCCTGGCTATCTGTAGTAATGTCTGAGTGTTGGAGTGTGCTCATGGCTAACTGTAGTAATGTCGGAGTGTTGGAGTGTGACCCTGGCTATCTGTAAAGGATGTCTGAGTGTTGGAGTGTGCTCCTGGCTATCTGTAGTAATGTCGGAGTGTTGGAGTGTGCTCTTGGCTATCTGTACATTTTTAAAACAAGAAAATGGTGCCGTCTGCTTTGCTTAATGTAAGAAATTTGAAATTATTTATACTTGTACTCTTGATACTTAAGTATATTTTAGCAATTACATTTACTTTTGAAAGGTTAAGTATATTTGAAACCAAATACTTGTAGAGTTTTACTCAAGTAGTATTTTACTGGGTGACTTTCACTTTTACTTGAGTAACCTTATATTAATTTAGCTATACTTTTACCCAGGTATGACAATTGAGTACTTTTTCTACCACTTCCCCCAAGCCATACGACTGCTCAATAGTTAACTGAATAGCTACACTATCTGCATTGACCACACTTTGCACCAAACTCTTTTGACTCATCACATATTTAAGCTGCTGCTGCTACTACTGTTCATTATCTATCTATTCTAGTCACTTTACCCCTACTTATATGTACAAATCTACCTCAATGACCTCGCACCCCTGCACATTGACTCGGTACTGGTACTCCCTGTATATAGTCAAGTTGTTATTACTCATTATGTATGTATTCCATGTGTTATTATCATTTTTTTTCTCTGCATTGTTGGGAAGGGCCCATAAGTAAGTATTTCACTGTTAGTCCACACCTGTTGTTTACAAAGCATGTGACAAATACAATTACATTTTATTTGATATGGAACAAGATCAGAGGTCGAAGGCAATAAGAGCCCTCATGAGCCTCCATATTTATCATAGTTTGCCTGAATCAAATACAAGACCTTGACACGAAGGCCTTGGGAGGAACACAAAGTAGTTCCCAAATTATAGTTAGGTCAGCAGATGCCATAAAGAAAGAAACTTCTGAGAAAAGCTTTGGTGGTGTTAAACCACCTTGGAGAGAGAAAGGAAAGGAGAGACTGAAGCGTCAGACAGATAGGGATTTGGCCTCGCGGCAGGTGGAGGATTAGTCAAACCTACACTATATTCATCCTAGTCTGACCGGATCAGACTGACAGTATGGGGCAGAGAGATCTAGGAGTAGGAGACGCTTCAACACAGGACAACTCCTGACACCAGGTGTGTGTGTGTGTGTGTGTGTGTGTGTGTGTGTGTGTGTGTGTGTGTGTGTGTGTGTGTGTGTGTGTGTGTGTGTGTGTGTGTGTGTGTGTGTGTGTGTGTGTGTGTGTGTGTGTGTGTGTGTGTGTGTGTGTGTGTGTAGCTAGGTGTACCTGTGTGAGTGCCTCTACTCTCATCCTGTGCTAGATTAAAAGCTTTAGTGGGGTTCCAGGTACAGGAAATTAAGATTAGTCAGTGTTGTTCTGTTGCATTCCTCTCTGTGTAGCGGGTTCTCCCTCCTAACACCTTTCCCTAAGTGTGTGTGTGCGTATGTGTGGGTTAGGCCCACAGTAAGGGTTAAAGACTTCATAGGTTCCTAGTAGACGGCCCTGTGCTCTGCGCACCACTAATACAGGCCTGTGAAAACTAGCAGGTCTGAGTCACTACCACACAGAATGCTAGTCAGTCAGTCTGCAACACGCACAATGTTCTGGGTCAGAATGGCACCTTATTCCCTATGTAGTGCACTACTTTTGACCAGGACAAATCGGGCTCTGGTCAAAAGTAGTGCACAATGTATGGATGCAGCACAGTGACACGGTCAAATAACACAGATGAGTCATAACATTACATCATACGACTATGAATGTCTGAATGAATGAATCTAACTTTGTGTACATTCAACAACAATGAGAAACAAAACAGATAAGGAATGTGATACTATACAGTATTATATTTCACTGTATTAGATCTTATAGAGACAATAGCTCTCCCATCTCAGGGTCTACATGTCTGTGTTGTTCTGGATGAAACAGGGAGGAGAGAGGAGGTGAGCCAGGACAAAGGAGGGAGATGAAGAGATACAGTCAATTAACAGCAGCCACAATCTCCATCAACCCCAGAGTCATCCATCACACAACTCAATAGGCCATAAGGACTGTCCCTGCTAGAAGATAGTGAAGGAACTAAGGGAGGGCTGCCTCTGTTTAATGCTGCAGTATGAAACTAAAAGTGGAACAATGATCCAAGTAGCTAGGACTGAAACTCTGCACTTCAGTGTCAATCTTCACCCCTGAATTATGTATGAAGTGTTAAGACTGATGCAGAATCCTTGCATTGGCGTTGCAAGAGAAAGAGAACTGAGAAACACTGGGAAACAAAATACATCACCCATGAGAAAAGTCTCATGTTGTTCTTCTGTATAAACCGCTGTTCAGTAAAACACTTCCCTGTTCTAAATATCCAAGGTAAAAGACAAAGATGGATTCCTCCAGTCTTACTCCAATACATCTACTGTACAGTAACCAGGTGTTGAAACCAGTTCAAGAAACAGAACAGAAAACCGTAAAATAACTAAATGATTCAGGAACAGAAACAGAAACGATAACAAAATTGCTCTCTAGTGTTCCGGAACAGAACCATTTTTTTTAAAGCATGGGAAACGGTTCATAATGTTATTTTATGTTCCAAGCATCTTTTTCAGTCCCACAATAAACGCATATGAGAAGCACTCACTCTGTCACTCAGAAACTTCTCCTTCCAGTGTCTGCCTAACAGCTTTTTCTAGACTAGTTAAGGACACTATTAGTTCCCACGTTTCACATTGTATTTATTAACAACAAAAAGGTAACACGTGTTTTGAGTTCTGGTGCCGCTCCACACGAGCTTGTTAGCTATCTCTGGCTGAGGGCGTTGAGCCAATGATCGGACAATCAAAGTTCCTCCATATTAGCCACTCCTCCATAGGTCTCTAGTTAGTATATAATTATGTAATACGGTGAAGTAATAATAGGTATACTATCAATATCCTAAACACACTATAATGCACATCATGATCATGATGCCCAGCGCTTCAAGCCGAGCCTCCTCCATGTCCACCCTTCTGACTCGCTCTCTCCTCACCCATCAAGCATGTAAACAATTAGTTTCCCCAGAGATTATGGAGGAATTTCTTCCTTTTAACGTCTCTGGCTTGCCCGCTCCATAGCAAGCTTGTATTAATTTAATGAGATAAATGTAAAAACTATGTCGATTTCACAGGTTAAAAAAGGAACAGAAAGGAACGATATAAACCGGTACTTTTTATTGTGTTTGAATCGGTTTAGAAAAATAGTGATTCTGTTCAGAACGAAACAATCTGAAAATAATTTCTGGCAGTAACAGCTCAGTATGAAGTAGTAAGTATTCACACATTTGCAAGTATCTAATGAAAGAATGAGAGGCCCTGTGGTTTTGGAGTAGCTACTGTACTTCCACTAAATACAGAACTCATTTGATCCCTGGCAGGCTCAGGGTGCCTGTGATGAGTGTTACCTTGCCTCCACAGGACCTAGGTCTCCCTCCCTGCCCCAGTGCAGCGTGGGTAACAGGATTTCAGTCAGGATCTGTGCCAGCAATCATTACATGGCTCTTACACAATTAATCCCCCAGCAAAGACCGCTTGGGTAACCTTGGGTCATGCAATTTCCCATCAGCCCTTCTGTTCTACCGGCTGCCCTCTCGGCACCCCGCCACCAGCTTCGAACAGGGTCACCTGACAAGAGTTTTAGAGGGAACGGATGTGAAACCATGCATTATATTATACTACCCCGACAGTGGCCCGTTACAAAACAATAAAAAACTGAGTAATGTGATGGAAAAAGCCAGCCATAACAAGGGCTGTTTGTGGAATGGCCTGGAGGTCTGGAGAGTAGGCAGCAGAAGGGGAAGTCAACAGGAGGAGGAGGGGAAGTCAGAGAGGCAGGCTGACAACGTGTGGCAGCGGCCCAACACAGCCCACTCTCCCTGGGCTGAGGGGAGAGGGGGAACAGACTGGCTCACAGCATGGCTCCAGAGCCAAGTCCTCCCAGCCAGGCAAACAGGCCCCGGCTCAGTTATAGACAGGGCAGGGGCAGCCCGGCTGGGTCCTAATTGACTGAAATGATAGGAAGTGAAGGATCAAACAGACGAACAGGATAGGAGACCTTATCTGTGATGGCTGGACTGGGGCTGACGGAGGGGTCCGCTGCTGGATTGGTGACCTCATATTCTGTTTATATACTGTTGTTACTAACTGTGAATGTATATAACGTTTTCTCGACATAGCTTATCCTAATATACCTACTAATGTACATATAATTTTCCTTCCAAATGATATACTGTCTCTACACACTACATTTAAATATCTGGATTCTGACACAAGCTAACTAATATATCCACTCTGGATTGTAAATGGGACTTGTTCTGTCATATCCTGATTTCTTGTTTAGATTTTTGAATATTAGTGTATTAATATTGAATCGCGAGACATTCTACTACACTGTTGGAGCTAGTAACACAAAACATTCTACTGCACTGTTGGAGCTAGTAACACAAGACATTCTATTGCACTGTTGGAGCTAGTAACACAAGACATTCTACTACACTGTTGGGGTTAGTAACACAATACATTCTACTACACTGTTGGAGCTAGTAACACAAGACATTCAACTGCACTGTTGGAGCTAGTAACACAAGACATTCTACTACACTGTTGAAGCTAGTAACACAAGACATTCTACTCCTGGTGGAGCTAGTAACACAATACATTCTACTGTACTGTTGGAGCTAGTAACACAAGACATTCTACGGTACTGTTGGAGCTAGTAACACAATACATTCTACTGCACTGTTGGAGCTAGTAACATAAGACATTCTACTGCAATGTTGGAGCTAGTAACACAAGACATTCTACTGCAGTGTTGGAGCTAGTAACACAATACATTCTACTGTACTGGTGGAGCTAGTAACACAAGACACTCTACTGTACTGTTGGAGCTAGTAACACAAGACATTCTACTACACTGTTGGAGCTAGTAACACAAGACATTCTACTGTACTGGTGGAGCTAGTAACACAATACATTCTACTACACTGTTGGAGCCAATAACACAAGACATTCTACTGTACTGGTGGAGCTAGTAACACAATACATTCTACTACACTGTTGGAGCTAGTAACACAAGACATTCTACTGGCCTGTTGAAGCTACTAACACAAGACTTTCTACTCCACTGGTGGAGCTAGTAACACAATACATTCTACTGCACTGTTGGAGCTAGTAACACAAGACAATCTACTGTAATGTTGGAGCTAGTAACACAAGACATACTATTGCACTGTTGGAGCTAGTAACACAAGACATTCTACTACACTGTTGGAGTTAGTAACACAATACATTCTACTACACTGTTGGAGCTAGTAACACAAGATTCTACTGCTCTGTTGGAGCTAGTACCACAAGACATTCTACTACACTGTTGAAGCTAGTAACACAAGACACTGTACTGTACTGTTGGAGCTAGTAACACAAGACACTCTACTGCACTGTTGGAGCTAGTAACACGAGACATTCTACTGTACTGTTGGAGCTAGTAACACAATACATTCTACTGGCCTGTTGAAGCTAGTAACACAATACATTCTACTGCACTGTTGGAGCTAGTAACACAATACATTCTACTGGCCTGTTGAAGTTAGTAACACAATACATTCTACTGCACTGTTGGAGCTAGTAACACAAGACATTCTACTGTACTGGTGGAGCTAGTAACACAAGACATTCTACTGTACTGTTGGAGCTAGTAACACAATACATTCTACTGCACTGTTGGAGCTAGTAACACAAGACATTCTACTGCACTGTTGGAGCTAGTAACACAATACATTCTACTACACTGTTGGAGCTAGTAACACAATACATTCTACTGTACTGGTGGAGCTAGTAACACAATACATTCTACTACACTGTTGGAGCTAGTAACACAAGACATTCTACTGTACTGGTGGAGCTAGTAACACAATACATTCTACTACACTGTTGGAGCTAATAACACAAGACATTCTACTGTACCTGTGGAGCTAGTAACACAAGACATTCTACTGTACTGTTGGAGCTTGTAACACAAGACATTCTACTGCACTTTTGGAGCTAGTAACACAAGACATTCTACTGCACTTTTGGAGCTAGTACCACAAGACATTCTACTGTACTGGTGGAGCTAGTAACACAAGACATTCTACTGCACTGTTGGAGCTAGAAACACAATACATTCTACTGGCCTGTTGAAGCTAGTAACACAATACATTCTACTGGTCTGTTGGAGCTAGTAACACAATACATTCTACTGGCCTGTTAAAGCTAGTAACACAATACATTGTACTGGCCTATTGAAGCTAGTAACACAATACATTCTACTGCACTGTTGGAGCTAGTAACACAATACATTCTACTGGCCTGTTGAAGCTAGTAACACAAGACATTCTACTGGACTGTTGAAGCTAGTAACACAAGACATTCTACTACACTGTTGAAGCTAATAACACAAGACATTTTACTGTACTGGTGGAGCTAGTAACACAAGACATTCTATTGTACTGTTGGAGCTAGTAACGCAAGACATTCTACTGCACTGTTGGAGCTAGTAACATAAGACATTCTACTGTACTGGTGGAGCTAGTAACACAAGACATTCTACTGCACTGTTGGAGCTAGTAACACAAGACAATCTACTGTAATGTTGGAGCTAGTAACACAAGACATACTATTGCACTGTTGGAGCTAGTAACACAAGACATTCTACTACACTGTTGGAGTTAGTAACACAATACATTCTACTACACAGTTGGAGCTAGTAACACAAGATTCTACTGCTCTGTTGGAGCTAGTACCACAAGACATTCTACTACACTGTTGAAGCTAGTAACACAAGACATTCTACTGGCCTGTTGAAGCTACTAACACAATACATTCTACTCCACTGGTGGAGCTAGTAACACAATATATTCTACTGTACTGTTGGAGCTAGTAACACAAGACATTCTACTGTACTGTTGGAGCTAGTAACACAATACATTCTACTGCACTGTTGGAGCTAGTAACACAAGACATTCTACTGTACTGGTGGAGCTAGTAACACAAGACATTCTACTGTACTGTTGGAGCTAGTAACACAAGACATTCTACTGCACTGTTGGAGCTAGTAACACAAGACATTTTACTGCACTGTTGGAGCTAGTAACACAATACATTCTACTGCACTGTTGGAGCTAGTAACACAAGACATTCTACTGCACTGTTGGAGCTAGTAACACAAGACATTCTACTGCAATGTTGGAGCTAGTAACACAAGACATTCTACTGTACTGGTGGAGCTAGTAACACAAGAATTCTACTGCACTGTTGGAGCTAGTAACACAATACATTCTACTGTACTGTTGGAGCTAGTAACACAATACATTTACTACACTGTTGGAGCTAGTAACACAATACATTCTACTGGCCTGTTGAAGCTAGTAACACAATACATTCTACTGGCCTGTTGAAGCTAGTAACACAATACATTCTACTGGCCTGTTGAAGCTAGTAACACAATACATTCTACTGGCCTGTTGAAGCTAGTAATACAAGACATTCTACTGCACTGGTGGAGCTAGTAACACAATACATTCTACTGTTCTGTTGGAGCTAGTAACATAATACATTCTACTGCACTGTTGGAGCTAGTAACACAATACATTCTACTGCACTGTTTGAGCTAGTAACACAAGACATTCTACTGTACTGGTGGAGCTAGTAACACAAGACATTCTACTGTACTTTTGGAGCTAGAAACACAATACATTCTACTGCACTGTTGGAGCTAGTAACACAATACATTCTACTGCACTGTTGGAGCTAGTAACACAAGACATTCTACTGCACTGTTGGAGCTAGTAACACAATACATTCTACTACACTGTTGGAGCTAGTAACACAATACATTCTACTGCACTGTTGGAGCTAGTAACACAAGACATTCTACTGTACTGGTGGAGCTAGTAACACAATACATTCTACTGTACTGTTGGAGCTAGTAACACAAGACATTCTACTGCACTGTTGGAGCTAGTAACACAAGACATTTTACTGCACTGTTGGAGCTAGTAACACAAGACATTCTACTGCACTGTTGGAGCTAGTAACACAATACATTCTACTGCACTGTTGGAGCTAGTAACACAAGACATTCTACTGCAATGTTGGAGCTAGTAACACAAGACATTCTACTGTACTGGTGGAGCTAGTAACACAAGAATTCTACTGCACTGTTGGAGCTAGTAACACAATACATTCTACTGTACTGTTGGAGCTAGTAACACAATACATTTACTACACTGTTGGAGCTAGTAACACAATACATTTTACTGGCCTGTTGAAGCTAGTAACACAATACATTCTACTGGCCTGTTGGAGCTAGTAACACAATACATTCTAATGGCCTGTTGAAGCTAGTAACACAATACATTGTACTGGCCTGTTGAAGCTAGTAACACAATACATTTTACTGCACTGTTGGAGCTAGTAACACAAGTAATTCTACTACACTGTTGGAGCTAGTAACACAAGACATTCTACTGTACTGGTGGAGCTAGTAACACAATACATTCTACTGTACTGGTGGAGCTAGTAACACAAGACATTCTATTGTACTGTTGGAGCTAGTAACACAAGACACTCTACTGCACTGTTGGAGCTAGTAACACAAGACATTCTACTGTACTGTTGGAGCTAGTAACACAATACATTCTACTGGCCTGTTGAAGCTAGTAACACAATACATTCTACTACACTGTTGGAGCTAGTAACACAAGACATTCTACTGTACTGGTGGAGCTAGTAACACAATACACTCTACTACACTGTTGGAGCTAGTAACACAAGACATTCTACTGTACTGTTGGAGCTAGTAACACAAGACATTCTACTGTACTGGTGGAGCTAGCAACACAAGACATTCTACTGCACTGTTGGAGCTAGTAACACAATACATTCTACTACACTGTTGGAGCTAGTAACACAATACATTCTACTGGCCTGTTGAAGCTAGTAACACAATGCATTATACTGGCCTGTTGGAGCTAGTAACACAATACATTCTACTGTACTGTTGGAGCTAGTAACACAATACATTCTACTGGCTTGTTGGAGCTAGTAACACAATACATTCTACTGCACTGTTGGAGCTAGTAACACAATACATTCTACTGGCTTGTTGAAGCTAGTAACACAAGACATTCTACTGCACTGTTGAAGTTAGTAACACAATACATTATGCTGGCCTGTTGAAGCTAGTAAGAAAAGACATTCTACTGTACTGGTGGAGCTAGTAACACAATACATTCTACTGTACTGTTGGAGCTAGTAACACAATACATTCTACTGCACTGTTGGAGCTAGTAACACAAGACATTCTACTGTACTGGTGGAGCTAGTAACACAAGACATTCTACTGCACTGTTGGAGCAAGTAACAAAAGACATTCTACTGCACTGTTGGAGCAAGTAACAAAAGACATTCTACTACACTGTTGGAGCTAGTAACACAATACATTCTACTGTACTGGTGGAGCCAGTAACACAATACATTCTACTACACTGTTGGAGCTAGTAACACAAGACATTCTACTGTACTGGTGGAGCTAGTAACACAAGACATTCTACTGTACTGGTGGAGCTAGCAACACAAGACATTCTACTGCACTGTTGGAGCTAGTAACACAATACATTCTACTACACTGTTGGAGCTAGTAACACAATACATTCTACTGGCCTGTTGAAGCTAGTAACACAATGCATTATACTGGCCTGTTGGAGCTAGTAACACAATACATTCTACTGTACTGTTGGAGCTAGTAACACAATACATTCTACTGGCTTGTTGGAGCTAGTAACACAATACATTCTACTGCACTGTTGGAGCTAGTAACACAATACATTCTACTGGATTGTTGAAGCTAGTAACACAAGACATTCTACTGCACTGTTGAAGTTAGTAACACAATACATTATACTGGCCTGTTGAAGCTAGTAAGAAAAGACATTCTACTGTACTGGTGGAGCTAGTAACACAATACATTCTACTGTACTGTTGGAGCTAGTAACACAATACATTCTACTGCACTGTTGGAGCTAGTAACACAAGACATTCTACTGTACTGGTGGAGCTAGTAACACAAGACATTCTACTGCACTGTTGGAGCAAGTAACAAAAGACATTCTACTGCACTGTTGGAGCTAGTAACACAATACATTCTACTACACTGTTGGAGCTAGTAACACAGGACATTCTACTGTACTGGTGGAGCTAGTAACACAAGACATTCTACTGTACTGTTGGAGCTAGTAACACAAGACATTCTACTGCACTGTTGGAGCTAGTAACAAAAGACATTCTACTGTACTGTTGGAGCTAGTAACACAATACATTTACTACACTGTTGGAGCTAGTAACACAATACATTTTACTGGCCTGTTGAAGCTAATAACACAATACATTCTACTGGCCTGTTGGAGCTAGTAACACAATACATTCTACTGGCCTGTTGAAGCTAGTAACACAATACATTGTACTGACCTGTTGAAGCTAGTAACACAATACATTCTACTGCACTGTTGGAGCTAGTAACACAATACATTCTACTGGCCTGTTGAAGCTAGTAACACAATACATGCTACTGGCCTGTTGAAGCTAGTAGCATAATACATTCTACTGCACTGTTGGAGCTAGTAACACAATACATTCTACTGCACTGTTTGAGCTAGTAACACAAGACATTCTACTGTACTGGTGGAGCTAGTAACACAAGACATTCTACTGTACTTTTGGAGCTAGAAACACAATACATTCTACTGCACTGTTGGAGCTAGTAACACAATACATTCTACTGCACTGTTGGAGCTAGTAACACAAGACATTCTACTGCACTGTTGGAGCTAGTAACACAATACATTCTACTACACTGTTGGAGCTAGTAACACAATACATTCTACTGCACTGTTGGAGCTAGTAACACAAGACATTCTACTGTACTGGTGGAGCTAGTAACACAAGACATTCTACTGTACTGTTGGAGCTAGTAACACAAGACATTCTACTGCACTGTTGGAGCTAGTAACACAAGACATTTTACTGCACTGTTGGAGCTAGTAACACAAGACATTCTACTGCACTGTTGGAGCTAGTAACACAATACATTCTACTGCACTGTTGGAGCTAGTAACACAAGACATTCTACTGCAATGTTGGAGCTAGTAACACAAGACATTCTACTGTACTGGTGGAGCTAGTAACACAAGAATTCTACTGCACTGTTGGAGCTAGTAACACAATACATTCTACTGTACTGTTGGAGCTAGTAACACAATACATTTACTACACTGTTGGAGCTAGTAACACAATACATTTTACTGGCCTGTTGAAGCTAGTAACACAATACATTCTACTGGCCTGTTGGAGCATGTAAAACAATACATTCTAATGGCCTGTTGAAGCTAGTAACACAATACATTGTACTGGCCTGTTGAAGCTAGTAACACAATACATTTTACTGCACTGTTGGAGCTAGTAACACAAGTAATTCTACTACACTGTTGGAGCTAGTAACACAAGACATTCTACTGTACTGGTGGAGCTAGTAACACAATACATTCTACTACACTGTTGGAGCTAGTAACACAAGACATTCTACTGTACTGGTGGAGCTAGTAACACAATACACTCTACTACACTGTTGGAGCTAATAACACAAGACATTCTACTGTACTGGTGGAGCTAGTAACACAAGACATTCTATTGTACTGTTGGAGCTAGTAACACAAGACACTCTACTGCACTGTTGGAGCTAGTAACACAAGACATTCTACTGTACTGTTGGAGCTAGTAACACAATACATTCTACTGGCCTGTTGAAGCTAGTAACACAATACATTCTACTACACTGTTGGAGCTAGTAACACAAGACATTCTACTGTACTGGTGGAGCTAGTAACACAATACACTCTACTACACTGTTGGAGCTAGTAACACAAGACATTCTACTGTACTGTTGGAGCTAGTAACACAAGACATTCTACTGTACTGGTGGAGCTAGCAACACAAGACATTCTACTGCACTGTTGGAGCTAGTAACACAATACATTCTACTACACTGTTGGAGCTAGTAACACAATACATTCTACTGGCCTGTTGAAGCTAGTAACACAATGCATTATACTGGCCTGTTGGAGCTAGTAACACAATACATTCTACTGTACTGTTGGAGCTAGTAACACAATACATTCTACTGGCTTGTTGGAGCTAGTAACACAATACATTCTACTGCACTGTTGGAGCTAGTAACACAATACATTCTACTGGCTTGTTGAAGCTAGTAACACAAGACATTCTACTGCACTGTTGAAGTTAGTAACACAATACATTATGCTGGCCTGTTGAAGCTAGTAAGAAAAGACATTCTACTGTACTGGTGGAGCTAGTAACACAATACATTCTACTGTACTGTTGGAGCTAGTAACACAATACATTCTACTGCACTGTTGGAGCTAGTAACACAAGACATTCTACTGTACTGGTGGAGCTAGTAACACAAGACATTCTACTGCACTGTTGGAGCAAGTAACAAAAGACATTCTACTGCACTGTTGGAGCAAGTAACAAAAGACATTCTACTACACTGTTGGAGCTAGTAACACAATACATTCTACTGTACTGGTGGAGCTAGTAACACAAGACATTCTACTGTACTGTTGGAGCTAGTAACACAAGACATTCTACTGTACTGGTGGAGCTAGTAACACAAGACATTCTACTGTACTGTTGGAGCTAGTAACACAATACATTTACTACACTGTTGGAGCTAGTAACACAATACATTTTACTGGCCTGTTGAAGCTAATAACACAATACATTCTACTGGCCTGTTGGAGCTAGTAACACAATACATTCTACTGGCCTGTTGAAGCTAGTAACACAATACATTGTACTGACCTGTTGAAGCTAGTAACACAATACATTCTACTGCACTGTTGGAGCTAGTAACACAATACATTCTACTGGCCTGTTGAAGCTAGTAACACAATACATGCTACTGGCCTGTTGAAGCTAGTAACACAAGACATTCTACTGCACTGTTGGAGCTAGTAACACAATACATTCTACTGTACTGTTGAAGCTAGTAACACAATACATTCTACTGGCCTGTTGAAGCTAGTAACACAAGACATTCTACTCCACTGGTGGAGCAAGTAACACAATACATTCTACTGTACTGTTGGAGCTAGTAACACAAGACATTCTACTGTACTGTTGGTGCTAGTAACACAATACATTCTACTGGCCTGTTGAAGCTAGTAACACAATACATTCTACTGGCCTGTTGAAGCTAGTAACACAATACATCTACTGGCCTGTTGAAGCTAGTAATACAAGACATTCTACTGCACTGGTGGAGCTAGTAACACAGTACATTCTACTGTTCTGTTGGAGCTAGTAACATAATACATTCTACTGCACTGTTGGAGCTAGTAACACAATACATTCTACTGCACTGTTGGAGCTAGTAACACAAGACATTCTACTGTACTGGTGGAGCTAGTAACACAAGACATTCTACTGTACTGTTGGAGCTAGTAACACAATACATTCTACTGCACTGTTGGAGCTAGTAACAAAAGACATTCTACTGTACTGTTGGAGCTAGAAACACAATACATTCTACTGCACTGTTGGAGCTAGTAACACAATACATTCTACTGCACTGTGTGAGCTAGTAACACAAGACATTCTACTGCACTGTTGGAGCTAGTAACACAATACATTCTATAACACTGTTGGAGCTAGTAACACAATACATTCTACTGTCCTGGTGGAGCTAGTAACACAATACATTCTACTACACTGTTGGAGCTAGTAACACAAGACATTCTATTGTACTGGTGGAGCTAGTAACACAATACATTCTACTGAACTTTTGGAGCTAGTAACAACAGGCATTCTACTGTACTGGTGGAGCTAGTAACACAAGACATTCTACTGCACTGTTGGAGCTTGTAACACAATACATTCTACTGGCCTGTTGAAGCTAGTAACACAAGACATTCTACTGCACTGTTGGAGCTGGTAACACAATAAATTCTTCTGGCCTGTTGAAGCTAGTAACACAAGACATTCTACTGGCCTGTTGAAGCTAGTAACACGAGACATTCTACTCCACTGGTGGAGCTAATAACACAATACATTCTACTGCACTGTTGGAGCTAGTAACACAAGACATTCTACTGTACTGTTGGAGCTAGTAACACAAGACATTCTACTTCACTGTTGGAGCTAGTAACACAAGACATTCTACTGCACTGTTGGAGCTAGTAACACAAGACCTTCTACTGCACTGTTGGAGCTAGTAACAGAAGACATTCTACTGTACTGTTGGAGCTAGTAACACAATACATTCTACTGCACTGTTGGAGCTAGTAACATAAGACATTCTACTGTACTGGTGGAGCTAGTAACACAAGACATGCTACTGGCCTGTTGAAGCTAGTAACACAATACATGCTACTGGCCTGTTGAAGCTAGTAACACAAGACATTCTACTGCACTATTGGAGCTAGTAACACAATACATTCTACTGGCCTGTTGAAGCTAGTAACACAATACATTCTACTGGCCTGTTGAAGCTAGTAACACAAGACATTCTACTCCACTGGTGGAGCAAGTAACACAATACATTCTACTGTACTGTTGGAGCTAGTAACACAAGACATTCTACTGTACTGTTGGTGCTAGTAACACAATACATTCTACTGGCCTGTTGAAGCTAGTAACACAATACATTCTACTGGCCTGTTGAAGCTAGTAACACAAGACATTCTACTGGCCTGTTGAAGTTAGTAACACAATACATTCTACTGGCCTGTTGAAGCTAGTAATACAAGACATTGTACTGCACTGGTGGAGCTAGTAACACAATACATTCTGCTGTACTGTTGGAGCTAGTAACACAATACATTCTACTGCACTGTTGGAGCTAGTAACACAAGACATTCTATTGTACTGGTGGAGCTAGTAACACAATACAGTCTACTACACTGTTGGAGCTAATAACACAATACATTCTACTGTACTGGTGGAGCTAGTAACACAAGACATTCTACTGTACTGTTGGAGCTTGTAACAAAAGACATTCTACTGCACTTTTGGAGCTAGTAACAACAGGCATTCTACTGTACTGGTGGAGCTGGTAACACAAGACATTCTACTGCACTGTTGGAGCTAGTAACACAATACATTCTACTGGCCTGTTGAAGCTAGTAACACAAGACATTCTACTGCACTGTTGGAGCTGGTAACACAATAAATTCTACTGGCCTGTTGAAGCTAGTAACACAAGACATTCTACTGGCCTGTTGAAGCTAGTAACACAAGACTTTCTACTCCACTGGTGGAGCTAATAACACAGTACATTCTACTGCACTGTTGGAGCTAGTAACACAAGAACATTCTACTGTACTGTTGGAGCTAGTAACACAAGACATTCTACTTCACTGTTGGAGCTAGTAACACAAGACATTCTACTGCACTGTTGGAGCTAGTAACACAATACATTCTACTGCACTGTTGGAGCTAGTAACACAAGACATTCTACTGCACTGTTGGAGCTAGTAACACAAGACATTCTACTGTACTGTTGAAGCTAGTAACACAAGACATTCTATTGTACTGGTGGAGCTAGTAACACAATACAGTCTACTACACTGTTGGAGCTAATAACACAAGACATTCTACTGTACTGGTGGAGCTAGTAACACAAGACATTCTACTGCACTTTTGGAGCTAGTAACAACAGGCATTCTACTGTACTGGTGGAGCTGGTTACACAAGACATTCTACTGCACTGTTGGAGCTAGTAACACAAGACATTCTACTGGCCTGTTGAAGCTAGTAACACAAGACATTCTACTCCACTGGTGGAGCTAATAACACAATACATTCTACTGCACTGTTGGAGCTAGTAACACAAGAACATTCTACTGTACTGTTGGAGCTAGTAACACAAGACATTCTACTTCACTGTTGGAGCTAGTAACACAAGACCTTCTACTGCACTGTTGGAGCTAGTAACAGAAAACATTCTACTGTACTGTTGGAGCTAGTAACACAATACATTCTACTGCACTGTTGGAGCTAGTAACACAAGACATTCTACTGTACTGGTGGAGCTAGTAACACAAGACATTCTACTGTACTGTTGGAGCTAGTAACACAAGACATTCTACTGCACTGTTGGAGCTAGTAACACAAGACATTCTACTGCACTGTTGGAGCTAGTAACACAAGACATTCTACTGTACTGTTGGAGCTAGTAACACAAGACATTCTACTATACTGTTGGAGCAAGTAACACAAGACATTCTACTGTACTGTTGGAGCTAGTAACACAATACATTCTACTGCACTGTTGGAGCTAGTAACACAAGACATTCTACTGTACTGGTGGAGCTAGTAACACAATACATTCTACTACACTGTTGGAGCTAGTAACACAATACATTCTACTGGCCTGTTGAAACTAGTAACACAATACATTCTACTGGCCTGTTGAAGCTAGTAACAAAATACATTCTACTGGCCTGTTGAAGCTAGTAACACAATACATTCTACTGCACTGTTGGAGCTAGTAACACAATTCATTCTACTGGCCTGTTGAAGTTAGTAACACAATACATTCTACTGGCCTGTTGAAGCTAGTAACACAATACATTCTACTGCACTGTTGGAGCTAGTAACAAAAGACATTCTACTGTACTGTTGGAGCTAGAAACACAATATATTCTGATGCACTGGTGGAGCTAGTAACACAATACATTCTACTGCACTGTTGGAGCTAGTAACACAATACATTCTACTACACTGTTGGAGCTAGTAACACAATACATTCTACTGTACTGGTGGAGCTAGTAACACAATACATTCTACTACACTGTTGGAGCTAGTAACACAAGACATTCTATTGTACTGGTGGAGCTAGTAACACAATACAGTCTACTACACTGTTGGAGCTAATAACACAAGACATTCTACTGTACTGGTGGAGCTAGTAACACAAGACATTCTACTGTACTGTTGGAGCTTGTAACACAAGACATTCTACTGCACTTTTGGAGCTAGTAACAACAGGCATTCTACTGTACTGGTGGAGCTAGTAACACAAGACATTCTACTGCACTGTTGGAGCTAGTAACACAATACATTCTACTGGCCTGTTGAAGCTAGTAACACAAGACATTCTACTGCACTGTTGGAGCTGGTAACACAATAAATTCTACTGGCCTGTTGAAGCTAGTAACACAAGACATTCTACTGGCCTGTTGAAGCTAGTAACACAAGACATTCTACTCCACTGGTGGAGCTAATAACACAATACATTCTACTGCACTGTTGGAGCTAGTAACACAAGAACATTCTACTGTACTGTTGGAGCTAGTAACACAAGACATTCTACTTCACTGTTGGAGCTAGTAACACAAGACCTTCTACTGCACTGTTGGAGCTAGTAACAGAAGACATTCTACTGTACTGTTGGAGCTAGTAACACAATACATTCTACTGCACTGTTGGAGCTAGTAACACAAGACATTCTACTGTACTGGTGGAGCTAGCAACACAAGACATTCTACTGTACTGTTGGAGCTAGTATCACAAGACATTCTACTGCACTGTTGGAGCTAGTAACACAAGACATTCTACTGCACTGTCGGAGCTAGTAACACAAGACATTCTACTGTACTGTTGGAGCTAGTAACACAAGACATTCTACTACACTGTTGGAGCTAGTAACACAAGACATTCTACTGTACTGTTGGAGCTAGTAACACAATACATTCTACTGCACTGTTGGAGCTAGTAACACAAGACATTCTACTGTACTGGTGGAGCTAGTAACACAATACATTCTACTACACTGTTGGAGCTAGTAACACAATTCATTCTACTGGCCTGTTGAAACTAGTAACACAATACATTCTACTGGCCTGTTGAAGCTAGTAACACAATACATTCTACTGGCCTGTTGAAGCTAGTAACACAATACATTCTACTGCACTGTTGGAGCTAGTAACACAATTCAATCTACTGGCCTGTTGAAGTTAGTAACACAATACATTCTACTGGCCTGTTGAAGCTAGTAACACAATACATTCTACTGGACTGGTGGAGCTAGTAACACAAGACATTCTACTGTACTGTTGGAGCTAGTAACACAATACATTCTACTGCACTGTTGGAGCTAGTAGCACAATACATTCTACTGTACTGGTGGAGCTAGTAACACAAGACATTCTACTGTACTGGTGGAGCTAGTAACACACGACATTCTACTGTACTGTTGGAGCTAGTAACACAATACATTCTACTGCACTGTTGGAGCTAGTAACACAATACATTCTACTGTACTGGTGGAGCTAGTAACACAAGACATTCTACTGTACTGTTGGAGCTAGTAACACAATACATTCTACTGCACTGTTGGAGCTAGTAACACAATACATTCTACTGGCCTGTTGAAGCTAGTAACACAAGACATTCTACTCCGCTGGTGGAGCTAGTAACACAATACATTCTACTGGCCTGTTGAAGCTAGTAACACAATACATTCTACTGCACTGTTGGAGCTAGTAACACAATACATTCTACTGGCCTGTTGAAGCTAGTAACACAATACATTCTACTGCACTGTTGGAGCTAGTAACACAAGACATTCTACTGTACTGTTGGAGCTAGTAACACAATACATTCTACTGCACTGTTGGAGCTAGTAGCACAATAAATTCTAATGTACTGGTGGAGCTAGTAACACAATACATTCTACTGTACTGTTGGAGCTAGTAACACAATACATTCTACTGCACTGTTGGAGCTAGTACACAAGACATTCTACTGTACTGGTGGAGCTAGTAACACAATACATTCTACTACACTGTTGGAGCTAATAACACAAGACATTCTACTGCACTTTTGGAGCTAGTAACACAATACATTCTACTGTACTGGTGGAGCTAGTAACAGAATACATTCTACTGCACTGTTGGAGCTAGTAACAGAATACATTCCACTGGCCAATTGAAGCTAGTAACACAATACATTCTACTGGCCTATTGGAGCTAGTAACACAATACATTCTACTGGCCTGTTGAAGCTAGTAACACAATACATTGTACTGGCCTGTTGAAGCTAGTAACACAAGACATTCTACTGCACTGTTGGAGCTAGTAACACAATACATGCTACTGGCCTGTTGAAGCTAGTAACACAAGACATTCTACTGGCCTGTTGTAGCTAGTAACACAAGACATTCTACTCCAATGTTGGAGCAAGTAACACAATACATTCTACTGTACTGTTGGAGCTAGTAACACAAGACATTCTACTGTACTGTTGGTGCTAGTAACACAATACATTCTACTACACTGTTGGAGCTAGTAACACAAGACATTCTACTGCACTGTTGGAGCTAGTAACACAATACATTCTACTGCACTGTTGGAGCTAGTAACACAAGACATTCTACTGTACTGTTGGAGCTAGTAACACAAGACATTCTACTGCCCTGTTGGAGCTAGTAACACAAGACTTTCTACTGCACTGTTGGAGCTAGTAACACAAGACAATCTGCTGCACTGTTGGAGCTAGTAACACAAGACATTCTACTACACTGTTGGAGCTAGTAACACAATACATTCTACTGCACTGTTGGAGCTAGTAACACAATACATTCTACTGCACTGATGGAGCTAGTAAAACAAGACATTCTACAGGCCTGTTGGAGCTATTAACACAAGTCATTATACTCTACTGGTGGAGCTAGTAACACAAGACATTCTACAGGCCTGTTGGAGCTAGTAACACAAGACATTCTACTCCACTGGTGGAGCTAGTAACACAAGACATTCTACTGCACTGTTGGAGCTAGTAACACAAGACATTCTACAGGCCTGTTGGAGCTAGTAACACAAGACATTATACTGTACTGGTGGAGCTAGTAACACAAGACATTCTACTCCACTGGTGGAGCTAGTAACACAAGACATTCTACTCCCATGGTGGTGCTAGTAACACAAGACATTCTACTACACTGGTGGAGCTAGTAACACAAGACATTCTACTCCACTGGTGGTGCTAGTAACACAAGCCATTCTACTACACTTTTGGAGCTAGTAACACAATACATTCTACTACACTGTTGGAGCTATTAACACAAGACATTCTACTCCACTGGTGGAGCTAGTAACACAAGACATTCTACTGTACTGTTGGAGCTAGTAACACAATACATTCTAATGCACTGTTGGAGCTAGTAACACAAGACATTCTACTGCACTGTTGGAGCTAGTAACACAAGACATTCTACTGCACTGTTGGAGCTAGCAACACAATACATTCTACTGCACTGTTGGAGCTAGTAACACAAGACATTCTACTGCACTGCTGGAGCTAGTAACACAATACATTCTACTACACTGTTGGAGCTAGTAACACAAGACATTCTACTGCACTGTTGGAGCTAGTAACACAATACATTCTACTGCACTGTTGGAGCTAGTAACACAAGACATTCTACTGCACTGTTGGAGCTAGTAACACAAGACATTCTACTGTACTGTTGGAGCTAGTAACACAAGACTTTCTAGATGCCCTGTTGGAGCTAGTAACACAAGACATTCTACTGCACTGTTGGAGCTAGTAATACAAGACAATCTGCTCCACTGTTGGAGCTAGTAACACAAGACATTCTACTACACTGTTGGAGCTAGTAACACAAGACATTCTACTGCACTGTTGGAGCTAGTAACACAAGACATTCTACAGGCCTGTTGGAGCTAGTAACACAAGACATTATACTGTACTGGTGGAGCTAGTAACACAAGACATTCTACAGGCCTGTTGGAGCTAGTAACACAAGACATTATACTCCACTGGTGGAGCTAGTAACACAAGACATTCTACTCGAATAGTGGTGCTAGTAACACAAGACATTCTACTACACTGGTGGAGCTA
Organism: Salvelinus fontinalis; assembly: GCF_029448725.1. Taxonomy (NCBI): domain Eukaryota; kingdom Metazoa; phylum Chordata; class Actinopteri; order Salmoniformes; family Salmonidae; genus Salvelinus; species Salvelinus fontinalis. Next base: position 27,270,082 of record NC_074692.1, on the reverse strand, counting down.
GTAACACAAGACATTCTACTACACTGTTGGAGCTATTAACACAAGACATTCTACTCCACTGGTGGAGCTAGTAACACAAGACATTCTACTCCAATGGTGGTGCTAGTAACACAAGACATTCTACTACACTTTTGGAGCTAGTAACACAATACATTCTACTACACTGTTGGAGCTATTAACACAAGACATTCTACTCCACTGGTGGAGCTAGTAACACAAGACATTCTACTACACTGGTGGAGCTAGTAACACAAGGCATTCTACTGCACTGTTGGAGCTAGTAACACAATACATTCTACTGCACTGTTGGAGCTAGTAACACAAGACATTCTACTGCACTGTTGGAGCTAGTAACACAAGACATTCTACTGCACTGCTGGAGCTAGTAACACAATACATTCTACTACACTGTTGGAGCTAGTAACACAAGACATTCTACTGCACTGTTGGAGCTAGTAACACAATACATTCTACTGCACTGTTGGAGCTATTAACACAAGACATTCTACTCCACTGGTGGAGCTAGTAACACAAGACATTCTACTGTACTGTTGGAGCTAGTAACACAATACATTCTAATGCACTGTTGGAGCTAGTAACACAAGACATTCTACTGCACTGTTGGAGCTAGTAACACAAGACATTCTACTGCACTGTTGGAGCTAGCAACACAATACATTCTACTGCACTGTTGGAGCTAGTAACACAAGACATTCTACTGCACTGCTGGAGCTAGTAACACAATACATTCTACTACACTGTTGGAGCTAGTAACACAAGACATTCTACTGCACTGTTGGAGCTAGTAACACAATACATTCTACTGCACTGTTGGAGCTAGTAACACAAGACATTCTACTGCACTGTTGGAGCTAGTAACACAAGACATTCTACTGTACTGTTGGAGCTAGTAACACAAGACTTTCTAGATGCCCTGTTGGAGCTAGTAACACAAGACATTCTACTGCACTGTTGGAGCTAGTAATACAAGACAATCTGCTCCACTGTTGGAGCTAGTAACACAAGACATTCTACTACACTGTTGGAGCTAGTAACACAAGACATTCTACTGCACTGTTGGAGCTAGTAACACAAGACATTCTACAGGCCTGTTGGAGCTAGTAACACAAGACATTATACTGTACTGGTGGAGCTAGTAACACAAGACATTCTACAGGCCTGTTGGAGCTAGTAACACAAGACATTATACTCCACTGGTGGAGCTAGTAACACAAGACATTCTACTCGAATAGTGGTGCTAGTAACACAAGACATTCTACTACACTGGTGGAGCTAGTAACACAAGACATTCTACTACACTGTTGGAGCTATTAACACAAGACATTCTACTCCACTGGTGGAGCTAGTAACACAAGACATTCTACTCCAATGGTGGTGCTAGTAACACAAGACATTCTACTACACTTTTGGAGCTAGTAACACAATACATTCTACTACACTGTTGGAGCTATTAACACAAGACATTCTACTCCACTGGTGGAGCTAGTAACACAAGACATTCTACTACACTGGTGGAGCTAGTAACACAAGGCATTCTACTGCACTGTTGGAGCTAGTAACACAATACATTCTACTGCACTGTTGGAGCTAGTAACACAAGACATTCTACTGCACTGTTGGAGCTAGTAACACAAGACATTCTACTGCACTGCTGGAGCTAGTAACACAATACATTCTACTACACTGTTGGAGCTAGTAACACAAGACATTCTACTGCACTGTTGGAGCTAGTAACACAATACATTCTACTGCACTGTTGGAGCTAGTAACACAAGACATTCTACTGCACTGTTGGAGCTAGTAACACAAGACATTCTACTGTACTGGTGGAGCTAGTAACACAAGACATTCTACTGCCCTGTTGGAGCTAGTAACACAAGACATTCTACTGCACTGTTGGAGCTAGTAACACAAGACAATCTGCTCCACTGTTGGAGCTAGTAACACAAGACATTCTACTACACTGTTGGAGCTAGTAACACAAGACATTCTACTGCCCTGTTGGAGCTAGTAACACAAGACATTCTACTCCACTGGTGGAGCTAGTAACACAAGACATTCTACTCGAATAGTGGTGCTAGTAACACAAGACATTCTACTACACTGTTGGAGCTAGTAACACAAGACATTCTACTACACTGTTGGAGCTATTAACACAAGACATTCTACTCCACTGGTGGAGCTAGTAACACAAGACATTCTACTCCAATGGTGGTGCTAGTAACACAAGACATTCTACTACACTTTTGGAGCTAGTAACACAATACATTCTACTACACTGTTGGAGCTATTAACACAAGACATTCTACTCCACTGGTGGAGCTAGTAACACAAGACATTCTACTACACTGGTGGAGCTAGTAACACAAGGCATTCTACTGCACTGTTGGAGCTAGTAACACAAGACATTCTACTGCACTGTTGGAGCTAGTAACACAAGACATTCTACTGCACTGTTGGAGCTAGTAACACAAGACATTCTACTGCACTGTTGGAGCTAGTAACACAAGACATTCTACTGCACTGTTGGAGCTAGTAACACAAGACATTCTACAGGCCTGTTGGAGCTAGTAACACAAGACATTCAACTGCACTGTTGGAGCTAGTAACACAATACTAGCTCCAACAGTGTAGTAGAATGTAACACAAGACATTCTACTGCATTGTTGGAGCTAGTAACACAAGACATTCTACTGCACTGTTTGAGCTTGTAACACAAGACATTCTACTCCACTGGTGGAGCTAGTAACACAAGACATTCTACTGCACTGTTGGAGCTAGTAACACAAGACATTCTACTCCACTGTTGGAGCTAGTAACACAAGACATTCTACTCCACTGGTGGAGCTAGTAACACAAGACATTCTACTACACTGTTTGAGCTTGTAACACAAGACATTCTACTCCACTGGTGGAGCTAGTAACACAAGACATTCTACTCCACTGGTGGAGCTAGTAACACAAGACATTCTTCTCCACTGGTGGAGCTAGTAACACAAGACATTCTACTGCACTGTTGGAGCTAGTAACACAAGACATTCTACTCCACTGGTGGAGCTAGTAACACAATACATTCTACTGTACTGGTGGAGCTAGTAACACAAGACATTCTACTGCACTGTTGGAGCTAGTAACACAAGACATTCTACTGCACTGTTGGAGCTAGTAACACAAGACATTCTACTCCACTGGTGGAGCTAGTAACACAATACATTCTACTGTACTGGTGGAGCTAGTAACACAAGACGTTCTACAGGCCTGTTGGAGCTAGTAACACAAGACATTCTACTGCACTGTTGGAGCTAGTAACACAATACATTCTACTACACTGTTGGAGCTAGTAACACAATACATTCTACTGCATTGTTGGAGCTAGTAACACAAGACATTCTACTGCACTGTTTGAGCTTGTAACACAAGACATTCTACTCCACTGGTGGAGCTAGTAACACAAGACATTCTACTGCACTGTTTGAGCTTGTAACACAAGACATTCTACTCCACTGGTGGAGCTAGTAACACAAGACATTCTACTGCACTGTTGGAGCTAGTAACACAAGACATTCTACTCCACTGGTGGAGCTAGTAACACAAGACATTCTACTCCACTGGTGGAGCTAGTAACACAAGACATTCTACTGCACTGTTGGAGCTAGTAACACAAGACATTCTACTCCACTGGTGGAGCTAGTAACACAAGCATTTCACTGCGCTGTTGGAGCTAGTAACACAAGACATTCTATTGCACTGTTGGAGCTAGTAACACAAGACATTCTACTCCACTGGTGGAGCTAGTAACACAAGCATTTCACTGCGCCTGCTATAACACCTGAAAATATGTGTAAGGGACAAACCTTGATTTGACTAAACGGGAGTGGAGACAAACACACTCAGCCCAGCAGAGTGACTGGGACATGAGGTATCATATACATTCAGAGATACACACACACACACGGCATGAGGTAACACACACACACACACACACACACACTCATGCCTGCCACTACAGGGGAGAAGACCAAAGCCCTGACGATGTATCCGGTCTCGATGGGACTTTAATCTGTCCTCCTCTGGTGAGTGATCCTGAGCCAAATCTCTCATTCTCTCTTCCCCCCCTTCCCCCTCTCATCTCATGCATGGCCTCCTCGTTTCACAGGCCTGCCCTGCGTCACTCCTCTCCACTTCCCCAACCCCCTTTTACCGCTTCCCAGAAGCCCCTCCACCACTGCCATCCACGTCCTCGCCAATGCTTTTGTTCTTTTGTGCTAAAGACCTGACAGAGTGAGTCTGGATAAAACTTGGTTGACTGAACGTGTTGATGGGCTGGCCGCTAAATACAGAGGCCACCTCTGACTTTCAACAAGTGTTGAGTCTAATTTAAAAACCTATCTGGAACACTGAGGTCTGTCTGGTGGCCTCACAACAGGAGATCACAGTCACTTTCCCCCACTGTGATGGAACTAGATAACTAACTCCTAATGGAAACTCAACCCAACCCATAGCAACGTCTGATATGACCTTAATGTCTGCAGGGCTGATGTTCATTCATTGGCTGAGAAAAAACGGTCACCCTTCACAAGCATTCCTCAAACTTCATGACTTGGTGCTGGGATGCAATCAGCATTGACAGTTCTCACTGCATATTCTCTCAAACACAGACAGGCTAACCAACATGAGGATAAATCATTTCTATAAAGCTGCAGATTTCACAGAACATATTGGAGAGGAGAAGAGAGGAGATGGGGGGAGTGGGGAGGAAAGAAGATTAAAAAAAGAGGAGAAAGATAAGAAGTCCAACTCTAGCCATGGTATGACATGAAGGCAGCAGCAGTAAAACAACAGGCCCAGGCCTTCTGGGAGGGGTCACTGCTCGTGATGGGATTGTTTGATTGGCTAGGGGGTGTGACGCGGCGGAGAGACACAGGAGGAATTCACCCTCCTCTGGAGACAGAGATTAGCGGTAGAAGGGAATAGATGGAGGATGGCGGGGGGTTGTGGGTGTGATGATGGCGTAACTTTTGGCCTGTAGTGAGGGGGAAAGAGAGGGACTGTTGCCAGAAGCTCAGTTCATGTGAGGTCTGTGTGAGCTCTGAAGGGATGGAGAGGGACATATGTTCTACTTCCAGGTAGCTAGTAATGCTACGAGGCCAAGCCAGCACGCCGCTCATTGTCCGGCTGCCGCGGGATATCTCAATACATTGAATTTACAGACAAGAGACTAGGAAAAGAGGGAAGGAGCCCTACTCCCGCTATCCCCTGTGTGAGATGGAAACAGACAGACAGGCAGATACAGTGGAGATCTCATAACAGGTCCCCCCCCCTCCTCCCCCTAACCCCCTTAGTGAGATGAAAACATTATTCTTGCAGGCAGATACAGTGGAGAGCTCATAACAGCCCCCCCCCCCCCCCCTCTATTTCCACAGATACTGTATCTAATGTCCCTAGAGAGACATGCTCCTTTACAAAGCGCAGAGATGTAAGCATAACGCCACCATATTCCTCCAGTCAATCACAGATAAGGCATAACACAACGGCCATGCAGTACATCAAGACACGCAGTACATCAAGACACTAAGTACATAACGCTGCGTTTCAAATATGAACTCAGACTGATGCAGCCGGCCCCCGACCAACTTTTTACGGCTTGCGTGTAAACAGCCCCCGTAAAGACCCATCCGTACAATCAAGCACACACACAGACAGACCTAGCCCCAGCCCCCACCGTACACATATAGTAGGCCGTTGTTTGGCGTCAATAATTATAACCAGGCTAGGCCCAGGGCTCTCCGTCAAAGAGCCAACCTTCAACTCAGTATACATGTACAGTTGAAGTCGGAAGTTTACATACACTTAGGTTGGAGTCATTAAAACTTGTTTTTCAACCACTACACATATTTCTTGTTAACAAACTATAGTTTTGGCAAGTCGGTTAGGACATCTACTTTGTGCATGACACAAGTCATTTTCCCAACAATTGTTTACATACTGATTATTTTCACTTATAAATCATTGTATCACAATTCCAGTGGGTCAGAAGTTTACATACACTAAGTTGACCTGTGCCTTTAAACAACTTGGAAAATTCCAGAAAATGATGACATGGCTTCAGAAGCTCCTGATAGGCTAATTTACATAATGTGAGTCAATTGGAGGTGTACCTGTGGATGTATTTTAAGGTCTATCTTCAAACTCAGTGCCTCTTTGCTTGATATCATGAGAAAATCTAACGAAATCAGCCAATACCTAAGAAAAAAAATTATAGACTTCCGCAAGTCTTGTTCATCCTTGGGAGCAATTTCCAAACACCTGAGGTACCACATTCATCTGTACAAACAATAGTACGCAAGTATAAACACCATGGGACCACGCAGCCGTCATACCGCTCAGGAAGGAGACGCGTTCTGTCTCCTAGAGATGAACGTACTTTGAACGCAAATCAATCCCAGAAAAACAGCAAAGGACCTTGTGAAGATGCTGGAGGAAACAGGTACAAAAGTATCTATATCCACAGTAAAACGAGTCCTATATCGACATAACCTGAAAAGCTGCTCAGCAAAGAAGAAGCCACTGCTCCAAAACCGCCATAAAAAATCCAGACTACGGTTTGCAACCGCACATGGGCACAAAAATCATACTTTTTGGAGAAATGTCCTCTGGTCTGATGAAACAAAAATAGAACTGTTTGGCCATAATGACCATTGTTATGTTTGGAGTAAAAAGGGGGAGGCTTGCAAGCCGAAGAACACCATCCCAACCGTGAAGCAAGGGGGTGGCAGCATCATGTTGTGGGGGTGCTTTGCTGCAGGAGGGACTGGTGCACTTCACAAAATAGATGGCATCACAAGGAAGGAAAATTATATGGATATATTGAAGCAACATCTCAAGACATCAGTCAGGAAGTGAAAGCTTGGTCGCAAATGGGTCTTCCAAATGGACAATGATCCCAAGCATACCAAAGTTGTGTCAAAATGGCTTAAGGACAACAAAATCAAGGTATTGGAGTGGCCATCACAAAGCCCTGACCTCAATCCTATAGAAAATGTGTCGGCAGAACTGAAAAAGCGTGTGCGAGCAAGGAGGCCTACAAACCTGACTCAGTTACATCCGCTCTGTCAGGAGGATAGGGCCAAAATTTACCCAACTTATTGTGGGAAGCTTGTGGAAGGCTACCCAAACTGTTTGACCAAAGTTAAACAATTTAAAGGCAACGCTACCAAATACTAATTGAGTATATGTAAACTTCTGACCCACTGGGAATGTGATGAAAGAAATAAAAGCTGAAATAAATCACTCTCTACTATTATTCTGACATTTCACATTTGTAAAATAAAGTGGTGATCCTAACTGACCTAAGACAGGGACTTTTTACTGGGATTAATTGTCAGGAATTGTGAAAAACTGAGTTTAAATGTATTTGGCTAAGGTGTATGTAAACTTCCGACTTCAACTGTATATCTGTGTCTCATAACCTATTGAGCTACATGGATAAATCTATCAGGACCTTGTGCTTCGGCCCAGACACTTATTTATTTATTCTCTCTCTCTCTCTCTCTGGTTGTCACGGCCGTCGAAAGAAGTGACCAAAGTGCAGCGTGGTGAGCGTACATTTTCCTTTAATTTAAAATGTCGCCAACAAAACAACAAACGAAGAAAAAACCGTGAAGCTTAAAGGGCTATAGTGCCACTAACAAAAGTCAACTATCCACAATCACAGGTGGGAAAAAGGGCTGCCTAAGTATGATTCTCAATCAGAGACAACGATAGACAGCTGTCCCTGATTGAGAACCATACCCGGCCAAAACATAGAAACACAAAATCATAGAAATAAAGGACATAGAATGCCCAACCAAATCACACCCTGACCAAACCAAAAATAGACATAAAAAAGTCTCTCTAAGGTCAGGGCGTGACACTGGTGAAGAGCATTTACACTAAAACCAGGTGACTGGAGATACATGTACAACACAGTACACGTCTATGTTGCTCTTTTATCGCTCCCTCTATCCAGCCTCCGGGCCCCTTCCTCCCCATCTATCTTAATGGAGAGGGGACATGTCAGATTATTAAGAGAGGGAGAGAGAGACAACGTACAGGCTCAGTGAGCACAGCCTTGCCATTGAGAAGGGTAGACACAGGAAAACCTGGCTCCCTGTCGAGGAAAGGCTGTGCAACCACTGTACAACAGCAGATCCTGAGACAGAGCTGCATTTCCTGACAAAATGTAAAAAATATAAAACAATTAGAGTGTAATTTCCTCAAATTTGAAACCCTTATTCAAGGTTTCAAATACCTCTCTGATGAGAATAGGCCACCCGTGTTGTTGGGGGAGAACACAGAGAGCTATGCATTGGCAGCGCACTACATTGCTGCCTGCCATAAGATGAGGGACAGTGTCTGACAGACCAATCAACCTGCACATGTCCTCTACTGTATGCTTATTGTTATTGTTCAATGTATGGTTGTTTTGACCCTTGGTTATTTTTGTTACTGTTGTCCTGTTGAAAATGTTGATTCTACTTATTTTAATATTGTAAATATTCAAAGAAAGCTTTGACAATATGTACATTGTTACATCATGTCAATAAAGCAAATTGAATTGACAGAGAGAGAGAGGGAGAGGGAGAGAGAGAGAGCGAGAGAAAGACAGAGACAGCAGAATCATTAAAGGTAGTAATTAGGGATGAACGATATATCGGTGAACATATGTTCACGATGTCTAGTTTAACGCCCCGATGTGCAAAACCGATGTCAAAGCTGACGTGCATAACTATATAACGTAGGTACATGACGTAATGACGCCACGTAAAATTTTGCGCTACACGTGCAACACAGCATTCCTAAACTAGACCACAATGTCTGCTGTGTGGAACGAGCAGTCATTTGAAAGAGTAACAAAATTTCAGCAAGACAACTCAAAGGCGAAATCCATTAATGCCAAGATAATGGGAATTCATTGCCCTTGACAATCAACCGTTCTCTGATGTTGGCTTTCACCAACTGGTCGAGCACTCGTACACTCTACTACATTTACATTTACATTTAAGTCATTTAGCAGACGCTCTTATCCAGAGCGACTTACAAATAAGTGACCTATTTTTCAGATGTTGCCCTACCGGAGTTACACTGCTGTTAGATTCACGACATACATACTATGGAGCGTCGTTTGTCAAAAAAGATACAGTAGCACTGTCAAAGCGATACAAAAAAGTCTGCTAACAAGCAAACACCGGCTACGAACAATGTGTTTACAATACCGCGTTGGTAATAAAGCATAATTTGTTCGACTGCAACTTCTGGGGTAGCTAGCTTTAGCTTGGTACCTAGCTAGCACCAATACAACCAGCCTGAAAACAATGACCAGTAGAATCTTCAGTCATTTTCATTATTCCTAGCAACTTCAGTTCATCAAAATAAATAGCTAGTCAGCAACTTAACCCTGTTGCCCAAAGCTAAGGTTATAAGCAGCCAGCTAGCTTCATCTGGCTAGTGAGGCTCCACCGCACCGGGTTATGTGTTGTGAAGCTAGCCACAATAAGGATTGGGCACAATAGTGGAATTTGCGGTTTGCCGCAAAATAAAAGTATGTAATTGACAGTACTGCAAATGAATACAAATAGTATAATTGTGCCATACTTTTATTTTGAAGGATAACCGCAAAGTCCACTATTGTGGCTAATCCTTATTGTGGCTAGCTTCACATAGATGGTCCGACCACCATTAATCAAATAAGAACTGTCTTATAAATTATGGTTATTTTAGATGATGACACCTAGCTATATAGTTATCTAGCTAACTATAGCTACTGAAACAGATGTTGGTGTTATTTGACAGGTCAAATTAAGTTATTTGACTTGTATCTTTTGTGACTCGCAAAGATCCAAACGGCGTTCCATAGAAATCCAGGTTGAGAATGAAACGACTGAACAAATGAACAACACAGCAAGTAAGTGAAAGAAATAGGTTTTTATTATGTTTTACTGGTAATGGGGACATACGTAAATACCAACAAAATACCTACAGTGGGGAGAACAAGTACTTGATACACTGCCGATTTTGCAGGTTTTTCTACTTACAAACATGTAGAGGTCTGTCATTTTTTATCATAGGTACACTTCAACTGTGAGAGACGGAATCTAAAACAAAAATCCAGAAAATCATATTGTATGATTTTTAAATAATTCATTTGCATTTTATTGCATGACATAAGTATTTAATCACCTACCAACCAGTAAGAATTCCGGCTCTCACAGACCTGTTAGTTTTTTAAGAAGCCCTCCTGTTCTCCACTCATTACCTGTATTAACTGCACCTGTTTGAACTCGTTACCTGTATAAAAGACACCTGTCCACACACTTAATCAAACAGACTCCAACCTCTCCACAATGGCCAAGACCAGAGAGCTGTGTAAGGACATCAGGGATAAAATTGTAAACCTGCACACGGCTGGGATGGGCTACAGGACAATAGGCAAGCAGCTTGGTGAGAAGGCAACAACTGTTGGCGCAATTATTAGAAAATGGAATAAGTTCAAGATGACGGTCAATCACCCTCGGTCTGGGGCTCCATGCAAGATCTCACCTCGTGGGGCATCAATGATCATGAGGAAGGTGAGGGATCAGCCCAGAACTACACGGCAGGACCTGGACAATGACCTGAAGAGAGCTGGGACCACAGTCTCAAAGAAAACCATTAGTAACACACTACGCCGTCATGGATTAAAATCCTGCAGCGCACGCAAGGTCCCCCTGCTCAAGCCAGCGCATGTCCAGGCCTGTCTGAAGTTTGCCAATGACCATCTGGATGATCCAGAGGAGGAATGGGAGAAGGTCATGTGGTCTGATGAGAAAAAAATAGAGCTTTTTGGTCTAAACTCCACTCGCCGTGTTTGGAGGAAGAGGAAGGATAAGTACAACCCCAAGAACACCATCCCAACCGTGAAGCATGGAGGTGGAAACATCATTCTTTGGGGATGCTTTTTTGCAAAGGGGACAGGACGACTGCACCGTATTGAGGGGAGGATGGATGGGGCCATGTATCGCGAGATCTTGGCCAACAACCTCCTTCCCTCAGTAAGAGCATTGAAGATGGGCCATGGCTGGGTCTTCCAGCATGACAACGACCCGAAACACACAGCCAGGGCAACTAAGGAGTGGCTCCGTAAGAAGCATCTCAACGTCCTGGAGTGGCCTAGCCAGTCTCCAGACCTGAACCCAATAGAAAATCTTTGGAGGGAGCTGAAAGTTCGTATTGCCCAGCGACAGCCCCGAAATCTGAAGGATCTGGAGAAGGTCTGTATGGAGGAGTGGGCCAAAATCCCTGCTGCAGTGTGTGCAAACCTGGTCAAGAACTACAGGAAACGTATGATCTCTGTAATTGCAAACAAAGGTTTCTGTACCAAATATTAAGTTCTGCTTTTCTGATGTATCAAATACTTATGTCATGCAATAAAATGCAAATGAATTACTTAAAAATCATACAATGTGATTTTCTAGATTTTTGTTTTAGATTCCGTCTCTCACAGTTGATGCTTTGTAAGTAGGAAAACCTGCAAAATCGGTAGTGTATCAAATACTTGTTCTCCCCACTGTATTTGGTCAGTGTGTGTGTGTGTAACCTATATTTAACTAGGCAAGTCAGTTAAGAACACATTTTTATTTACAAAGCCGGCCCGGACGACGCTGGGCCAATTGTACGCCGCGCTATGGGACTCCCAATCACGGCCGGATGTGATACAGCCTGGATTCGAACCAGGGACTGTAGTGACACCTCTTGCACTGAGATGCAGTGCCTTAGACCGCTGCGTCCATGTGTGTGTGTTAACTATTTAACTGTACTAGAATGCTTAAAAGGCCGCTAAAATTGTAAATATCGGTTATCAGCATAGTTTTTTTGGCAAGGACAATATTGGATATTGGTATTGGCCAACAATGTAATATTGTGTATCACTAGTAGTAATATATTGTGCCTCAGTGCAGTATCATTCCTTTACACTGTGAGAGATAACTAAGTAGTAGAGCTGTGCGTGACTGGAGCTGGGTTGGTATTGGATCTCTTCTGACAGGATTGTGTAATTACTGTTTTAATTGTTTTAATTACAGATTAATGACACTCAACAAACGGGTTCACTCACTAAAAGGCAAATAAAAGAGGGGAGGTCTACTAGCTTCTTTGAACACTGAGTTTAGTCATTGATCTACAAATACAACAGTAGGGGTCTTTGTGATGGTGTGTGTGTGTGTGTGTGTGTGTGTGTGTGTGTGTGTGTGTGTGTGTGTGTGTGTGTGTGTGTGTGTGTGTGTGAGAGAGAGAGAGAGCCCTTAAAGATCACACTCCAAGCTGAAAGCTCATCATGAATATTTAAACAACCCAGATCAGATTTCCTGCAAGTAGAACTAAATAACCCCCCCCCCCCCCCCCCTTTAAAAAATAAATGCCAGGTTTGAAGCCCTGGCTTCTACAAACCTGATTTTTATTCAAAACATACATTTGTAACATCAATTCAAAATATCAAAAACAATGATTTAATATGATGTGCTCAAGCGAGCTGTGAGCATATATCATGAATGCAGAGTAAATCCACTTGGCTGGGGCCAGATTAAAGAGGTGCCTGCCTGGCTGTGAATATGGGTTGCCTTTGACTATTCCCCAGCTCAGATGAGCTCCCAGGTCCCCGGGCATTGGGTATGAAAGAGATTTTCCACTGGGTGTGGATATGCAGTTCTCAAAATGTTATTTTCAAAGTCATCCACTATTCATGCTCCGAGTCTGTTGTGTAGCTCTGCAGGTGGCTGGGGTTTGGCTGGATGAGGGAAGCGGTGGGGAGGGGAGGGAGGAGAGTGTGGTAGGCAGCATTTATGCAGATGAAGTATGGATTATCTCTTCTCTATGAGTCTGAGTGGTTAAGCCCCTGTGCTATAGCTAGGACCGCTCCATTTCACAGGTCTCAGCTCCCTACTCCAACAACGGTCCAGCAGCAGGCCTTTGCATCTGGAGACGAGCCCTCCTCTACTCCCCCTCCGCCGCCCCCCTAGAACCATCTCCGCCTCCCACCGTCTCAGCTACCGCTCTGACCCTGTCCGGACCCTTTCGTCCTGTGCAACAGGAAATGCAGAGGCATGTAGAATCATCAGGCCCCAATAGAGGAACTTGACCTAAAATAACAACAAGCTATGAGGAATAATAACTGCCAGGCTCCAGTCAGCTTATTAACAGACAGGTCACTGTGTCTGAAATGGTGTCTTTTTTACTATATAGTGCACCACTTTATAGTAGTCTCAACTGCTTTAACCATTAGGGCTAACCTCCTCAGGCTCGGAACACTAGAGAGAGAGAGGGGCAGTAGCGAGTTAGCCAAATGATGATTATGTGTAGATTACTTGAACGGATCCAATGTGAAATGCTCGTGTTCGTTTTCCATTGCAAAACGTTTTACTACTTTTTGCTACTTTGTGCCCTAATGTATACACCTCTGTAGTAGAGCAGCCTGCTTTCTGTCCGACAAGTCTCCAAGTGCATCCCAAATGGGCCCTGGTCAAGTGTAGTGCACTACGTAGGGAATAGGGTGCCATTTAGGATGTTAACAGGCTCTCAGCTCTGTGATTAGCGCCCGCGAGGCAGCAGAGACCGAGAGAAACACTAAAGGGCTTATTGTTGTCTCCGTCAGACAGAGACGTCGGTGTACTCCGAGGCTAATTACCCACAATTCAAGGAACAGGCGGCCTTACTAACGGCTGTCACGGCCACCGACTGCTGCCGTTAAGCAGCTGCCAAATCAGTTTAATCTCATCTCAACCTTACGACTATCCAATTGGCCCAAACATGGGTACATTCTACCTTGAACATCTGCTTCCCCGCTAGTGAACAGCTACACCTTATCTGAACTGTGTACTGTTAGGGTATGCCCAACATGAGATAGGTGATCCTAGATATAATAGACACAGGAGTTACAGTATAACAAACAACCAAAGATATTAATGTCAACGGTGTCTTTATGGGCAGACATTTCCCTCAGCGTACTAAAGTGTGTAAAGTGTTGCAAATGTGAAGTAGACTGCTTTATTGCTTGTACAGCATTATTAGGATTTGGCCTGGGTCCCCAGATCCTCAAAACGTTCTACAGCTGCACCATCGAGAGCATCCTGACCGGTTGCATCACCACCTGGTATGGCAACTGCTCGGGATCTAACCGTAAGGCCCTACCAAGGGTAGTGCGTACGGCCCAGTACATCACTGGGGCCAAGCTTCCTGCCATCCAGGACCTATATACTAGGCGGTGTCAGAGGAAAGACCAAAAATAATTCAAAGACTCCAGTCACACAAGTCATAGACTGTTTTTCTGCTACCTCACGGCAAGCAGTACTAGAGCGCCAAGTCTAGGGCCAAAAGGATCCTTAACAGCTTCTATCCCCAAGCCATAAGACTGCTGAACAATTAATCAAATGGCCACCGGATTATTTACATTGACACCCCCCCATTTTTTCCCCCACTGCTACTACTCGCTGTTTATTATCTATGCATAGTCACTTCACCCCTACCTACAGTCCATGTACAAATTACCTCGACTAACCTGTACCCCCGCACATTGACTCTGTACCGGTACCCCCTATATATAGACTTGTTATTGTTATTTTATTGTGTAATTTTTTATTATTTTCTACTTTAGTTTATTTGGTAAATATTTTCTTAACTCTTTCTTGAACTACACTGTTGGTTAAGGGCTTGTAAGTAAGCATTTCTCGGTAATGTCTACACTTGTAGTCGGCACATGTGACAAATAAAGTTTGATTTGATTATGAACAATGAGAATGAGAATCTGGGCATCTGGGCTGTTACTGTGTGGGTGCATCCCAAATGGCACCATATTTCCTATATAGTGCGGGCCCTGGTGAAAAGTAGTGCACTATGTAGGAAATAGGGTGTCATTTGGGATTCAGCCTGTATCTAGATGGGAAGGAAACGCTGAGGAGCTATTCTGCTTTCCTGGTGTCTGACTCTGGAATGCAGCCTAGGCCCCACCCTGGGCTTGGCTTCAGTGGCCTGGTAATCTACATTCAGAAAGGAAGTCAGGGAAACATGTACAGGACTACAATACACAACCCCTTGGGATACAATACACAGCCCAGCTCCACTTTAAAGAAAATGTAGCCTAACTGGTGACCTTGTCTGTGTGAAGCTTACATGATCACTTTCAAGAGTCAATTTATTTTAATTTTATTTCACCTTTATTTAACCAGGTAGGCTAGTTGAGAACAAGTTCTCATTTGCAACTGCGACCTGGCCAAGATAAAGCATAGCAGTGTGAACAGACAACAACACAGAGTTACACATGGAGTAAACAATAAACAAGTCAATAACATGGTAGAAAAAAGAGAATCTATATACAATGTGTGCAAAAGGCATGAGGTAGGCAATAAATCGAATAATTACAATTTAGCAGATTAACACTGGAGTGATAAATCATCAGATGATCATGTGCAAGAAGAGATACTGGTGTGCAAAAGAGCAGAAAAGTAAATAAATAAAAGCAGTATGGGGGTGAGGTAGGTAAATTGGGTGGGTAGTTTACAGATGGACTATGTACAGCTGCAGCGATCGGTTAGCTGCTCGGATAGCAGATTTTTAAAGTTGTTGAGGGAGATAAAAGTCTCCAACTTCAGAGATTTTTGCAATTCGTTCCAGTCGCAGGCAGCAGAGAACTGGAAGGAAAGGCGTCCAAATGAGGTTTTGGCTTTAGGGATGATCAGTGAGATACACCTGCTGGAGCGCGTGCTACGGGTGGGTGTAGCCATCGTGACCAGTGAACTGAGATAAGGCGGCACTTTACCTAGCATAGCCTTGTAGATGACCTGGAGCCAGTGGGTCTGACGACGAACATGTAGCGAGGGCCAGCCGACTAGGGCATACAGGTCGCAGTGGTGGGTCGTATAAGGTGCTTTAGTAACAAAACGGATGGCACTGTGATAAACTGCATCCAGTTTGCTGAGTAGAGTATTGGAAGCTATTTTGTAGATGACATCGCCGAAGTCGAGGATCGGTAGGATAGTCAGTTTTACTAGGGTAAGTTTGGCGGCGTGAGTGAAGGAGGCTTTGTTTCGGAATAGAAAGCCGACTCTAGATTTGATTTTGGATTGGAGATGTTTGATATGAGTCTGGAAGGAGAGTTTGCAGTCTAGCTCGACACCTAGGTACTTATAGATGTCCACATATTCTAGGTCGGAACCGTCCAGGGTGGTGATGCTAGTCGGGCGTGCAGGTGCAGGCAGCGAACGGTTGAAAAGCATGCATTTGGTTTTACTAGCGTTTAAGAGCAGTTGGAGGCCACGGAAGGAGTGTTGTATGGCATTGAAGCTCGTTTGGAGGTTAGATAGCACAGTGTCCAGGGAAGGGCCGGAAGTATACAGAATGGTGTCGTCTGCGTAGAGGTGGATCAGGGAATCGCCCGCAGCAAGAGCAACATCATTGATGTATACAGAGAAAAGAGTCGGCCCGAGAATTGAACCCTGTGGTACCCCCATAGAGACTGCCAGAGGACCGGACAACATGCCCTCCGATTTGACACACTGAACTCTGTCTGCAAAGTAGTTGGTGAACCAGGCAAGGCAGTCATTAGAAAAACCGAGGCTATTGAGTCTGCCGATAAGAATATGGTGATTGACAGAGTCGAAAGCCTTGGCCAGGTCGATGAAGACGGCTGCACAGTAATGTCTTTTATCGATGGCGGTTATGATATCGTTTAGTACCTTGAGCGTGGCTGAGGTGCACCCGTGACCGGCTCGGAAACCGGATTGCACAGCGGAGAAGGTACGGTGGGATTCGAGATGGTCAGTGATCTGTTTGTTGACTTGGCTTTCAAAGACTTTAGCTAGGCAGGGCAGGATGGATATAGGTCTGTAACAGTTTGGGTCCAGGGTGTCTCCCCCTTTGAAGAGGGGGATGACAGCGGCAGCTTTCCAATCCTTGGGGATCTCAGATGATACGAAGGAGAGGTTGAACAGGCTGGTAATAGGGGGTGCAACAATGGCGGCGGACAGTTTCAGAAATAGGGGGTCCAGCTTGTCAAGCCCAGCTGATTTGTATGGGTCCAGGTTTTCCAGCTCTTTCAGAACATCTGCTATCTGGATATGGGTAAAGGAGAAGCTGGGGAGGCTTGGGCGTGTAGCAGCGGGGGGGGGGGGGGGGGGGGGGGGCGGGGCGGTTGGCCAAGGTTGGAGTCGCCAGGTGGAAGGCATGGCCAGCCATTGAGAAATGTTTGTTGAAGTTTTCGATTATCACGGACTTATCAGTGGTGACCGTGTTATCTAGCCTCAGTGCAGTGGGCAGCTGGGAGGAGGTGCTCTTGTTTTCCATGGACTTTACAGTATCCCAGAACTTTTTGGAGTTAGAGCTACAGGATGCAAATTTCTGCTTGAAAAAGCTGGCCTTTGCTTTCCTGACTGACTGCGTGTATTGGTTCCTGACTTCCCTGAACAGTTGCATATCGCGGGGGCTCTTCGATGCTATTGCAGTTCGCCACAGGATGTTTTGTGCTGGTCGAGGGCAGTCAGGTCTGGAGTGAACCAAGGGCTATATCTGTTCTTGGTTCTGCATTTTTTGAACGGAGCATGCTTGTCTAATATGGTGAGGAAGTAACTTTTAAAGAATGACCAGGCATCCTCAACTGACGGGATGAGGTCAATATCCTTCCAGGGTACCCGGGCCAGGTCGATTAGAAAGGCCTGCTCGCAGAAGTGTTTTAGGGAGCGTTTGACAGTGATGAGGGGTGGTCGTTTGACCGTGGACCCGTGGCGGATACAGGCAATGAGGCAGTGATCGCTGAGATCTTGATTGAAGACAGCAGAGGTGTATTTGGAGGGCAAGTTGGTCAGGATAATGTCTATTAGGGTGCCCATGTTTACGGATTTAGGGTTGTACCTGGTGGGTTCCTTGATGATTTGTGTGAGATTGAGGGCATCAAGCTTAGATTGTAGGACTGCCGGGGTGTTAAGCATATCCCAGTTTAGGTCACCTAACAGAACAAACTCTGAAGCTAGATGGGGAGCGATCAATTCACAGATGGTGTCCAGGGCACAGCTGGGAGCTGAGGGGGGTCGGTAGCAGGCGGCAACAGTGAGAGACTTATTTCTGGAGAGATTAATTTTTTAAATTAGAAGTTCGAACTGTTTGGGCATAGACTTGGAAAGTATGACAAAACTTTGCAGGCTATCTCTGCAGTAGATTGCAACTCCCCCCCCCTTTGGCAGTTCTATCTTGACGGAAAGTGTTATAGTTGGGTATGGAAATCTCAGAGTTTTTGGTGGCCTTCCTAAGCCAGGATTCAGACACGGCAAGGACATCAGGGTTGGCAGAGTGTGCTAAAGCGGTGAGTAAGGCAAACTTAGGGAGGAGGCTTCTGATGTTGACATGCATGTTGCATCATAGTGTCCAGGGGGCAGCCGTAGATGGAGCAGTGAGGCCTCCACTAAGCTAGCACGCGTTTAAAGTTAGTAGCCCGGGGGGTGGTCTGCTCAGACGGAGGGGGTCTGCTCAGACGGAGGCCGGTTGAGGGCACCGGTTGAGGGCACGTCTGCAGACCAGACGTGGTCGTGTCGACAGAGAATCCAAGCCGGATAGCGATGGCGAAAGAGAGGTTGTGAATTGTAGAATTGTGTTTGCTAACTGGTGCTAGCTTCCTGGCTGCGCTAGCTGCAAGATAAGCTAGCAGTTAGCAGACCGGGGCAGGCAAGTTAGCCTTTGGGGGACGTCGCGATGGGGGGGGAAGTCTGTTTTTGCCTCTTCGTGCGGTGACGTCGATAGACCAGTCGTGGAATTAGTAGGGTTCCAGGTAGCTCTAGGTAGCTAACAGGCCTAGTAGGTTAGCAGAATGGGCCTTCAGCGGGCGTCACGCCTGAGGGGCCTGTTGGAGTCCTCGGGCAGATTATGTCGGTATTCCAGTCGTAGAGGATCGGCGGGGTTCCGTGCTCCGTACCGGCAGTAAAGGGGTCCGGATATTGTAGCCCAGGAGTGGGCTTCAGTGGTAGCACAGGAGCCCTGGCCGGGCTAGCTTCAGGCTAATTGGTGCTTGCTCCGGGATGGAAACGCTAGCCAGGAGTGGTCACCCGGGATTGTGGTTAGCTAGTTGCGAAGATCCAGATGAAAATGTTCAGAGTTTGCGGTAGGAATCCGGGGATATGGAGAGAAATAGGTCCGTTATGCTCTGGTTTTAGTCACGTTGTTCGAACTAGCAAGAGCTTTCCGAGCTAAAGGTTAGCTGATGACCGCTAGCAATGGTTTGCTAACTGATAGCTGGTAGGCAGTTAGCTGGCTATCTTCAGTAGATGGATTCCAGATCAGAAGTAAATAGAAATACTTTAGAAAAAAGCAGATCCACGCCACATTGGGTGAGGCGGGTTGCAGGAGAGTATTTAGAAGTTGAGGTTTAAGAAAGTATTTTTAAAAGATATGCGAAGAAAAAGATGTAAAAAGATATATACAAGGGACACGGGACACGACAGGACAAAGACGTCTACACTGCTACGCCATCTTGGATATCTCAATGGAGTCCAGTGTTTGCCCTATCTACTGAGGTTATCAGTAGTATCACCTTTAAACGAGCTGCCAGGGCAGACTGGAGTAGCTCTTTGTGTGCAAACGTCCGTTGGGGCCGAGACACATGCTCTGGGCCACACAGGGAGATATAGGGGTCCATTGAGGGGGAGCAGTACACTATCGCCAGCCTTAAAATAGAGTGGAGGGTGTGGGAGCAGAGAGAGCACTGCAGCCAGACTGGCTCTGCTCTGGGGAGATTTGGCAGAGGTGGGGGTGTGCAGTGTTCTCCTTCTCTCACTCTCTCTCTGCAATGAGCTCTGCAGTACTAGAGAGGAGCCCAAAATAACTTCCCCTCCCTCCCCTCTACAATGCTCCTGGATCAGGATACGCACACAGATATCACGCTCAACTGGGGCCAGCTTGGCTCGAAATTAACACCACTAATCCAATGTGTGCAAATCAGACCTGGACCACACTCCCACTCTCTAGTACACACACACGTTACTGTAATGCCAACCATCTTTCTCCTGAGAAACAGACTGCTTTCCCAACCATAACACCATCTACCATGATAACGAATGCTGGAGGGTTGGCTCTGATATGAGAACTCACACAATTGAGGCAGAAGAGAAAGGGTTTCTTGGAAACAGAACTCTTTACAGGCCTGAGAGAAGCAGAGACGTTTCCCCCAAAAGCACCCAGTCAGCTTTTCTCACAGAAAGGCAGAAGTTAGAAAAGCACAGTGATGTAACGGAGGGAAAAAGCTACTGTACACACTACACAAAGAACAGAAAAGACTTGTTGTACACTCACACATCCTCTCCTATTGTAGCCTTGGTATTCTCCCTCTTCCTTTATACCGCAGCAGGAATGTGAACAACATAAATAAAGAGGTCCGGTCTGACTTTGCTAGTTCCCCGCAGAGCAGCAAGAAAATTAGGAATCTCAAATGGCCTCAGTCATTTGACACTTGACATATTCACTGGGTTAGGGTTATTCCCTGGGTTAGGGTTATGATTATTCACTAGGTTAGGGTTATTCCCTGGGTTAGGGTTAGGGTTATTCCCTGGGTTAGTTAGGGTTATGATTATTCACTAGGTTAGGGTTATTCCCTGGGTTATAGTTGTTCCTTTGGTTAGCGTTATTCACTGGGTTAGGGTTATTCACTGGGTTAGGGTTATTCACTGGGTTAGGGTTATTCACTGCGTTAGGGTTAGGGTTATTCACTGGGTTATAGTTGTTCCCTTGGTTAGGGTTATTCACTGGGTTAGGGTTATTCCCTTTAGGGTTATTCCCCGGGTTAGGGTTATTCACTGGGTTAGGGTTATTCACTGGGTTAGGGTTATTCACTGGGTTAGGGTTATGATTATTCACTAGGTTAGGGTTATTCCCTGGGTTAGGGTTAGGGTTATTCCCTGGGTTAGGGTTAGGGTTATTCCCTGGGTTAGGGTTATTCACTGGGTTATAGTTGTTCCTTTGGTTAGCGTTATTCACTGGGTTAGGGTTATTCACTGGGTTAGGGTTATTCACTGGGTTAGGGTTATTCACTGCGTTAGGGTTATTCACTGGGTTATAGTTGTTCCCTTGGTTAGGGTTATTCACTGGGTTAGCGTTATTCCCCGGGTTAGCGTTATTCACTGGGTTAGGGTTATTCACTGGGTTAGGGTTATTCCCCGGGTTAGGGTTATTCCCCGGGTTAGGGTTATTCCCCGGGTTAGGGTTATTCCCCGGGTTAGCGTTATTCACTGGGTTAGGGTTATTCACTGGGTTAGGGTTATTCACTGGGTTAGGGTTATTCACTGGGTTAGGGTTATTCCATTTAGGGTTATTCCCGGGGTTAGGGTTATTCCCCGGGTTAGCGTTATTCACTGGGTTAGGGTTATTCACTGGGTTAGGGTTATTCACTGGGTTAGGGTTTTTCACTGGGTTAGGGTTTTTCACTGGGTTAGGGTTTTTCACTGGGTTAGGGTTAGGGTTATTCACTGGGTTAGGGTTAGGGTTATTGTTATTCACTGGGTTAGGGTTATTCACTGGGTGCTAGTAGACAGAGGAGAAATAGGATATCCCCCCAAACTCCATCATCAGCCATAAGGAGCATATGTAGGTGAGTCCTCTAAAAACCTCCCTGAATCCTCTTTGGAGAGGCAGAACAACCGACCGTTCCTCAGAAGTGCCATGTGGTGGCCATCTTGCCAATCCCCGGCTGCATTGGCACACCATCTGATATGATTATGGAGGCCCAGTGTCTGCCCCTGCTCTGTAATCATGCCTAGGCTGGGTAGACCACGCATGTGACTGAAATGGCAACCTATTCCCTATACACTGGGACGGCAGGTAGCCTAGTGGTTAGAGTGTTGGGCCAGTAACCGAGTCCCCGAGCTGACAAGGTAAAAGTCTGTCATTCTGCCCCTGAACAAGGCAGTTAACCCACTGTTCCTAGGCCGTCATTGTAAATAAGAATTTGTTCTTAAATGACTTGCCTAGTTAAATAAAGGTTAAATAAAAAAATAAAAAACACTGAGTGTACAAATATTATGAACTTTCCATGACATAGACTGGCCAGGTGAAAGCTATGATCCCTTATTGATGTAACTTGTTAAATCCACTTCAATCAATGCAGATGAAGGGGAGGAGTCGGGTTAAAGAAGGATTTTTAAGCCTTGAGACAATTGAGACATGGATTGTGTATGTGCATCATTCAGAGGGTGAATGGGCAAGTCAAAAGATTTAAGTGCCTTTGAACGGGGTACGGTAGTAGGTGCCAGGCACACTGGTTTGTGTCAAGAACTGCAACGCTGCTGTGTTTTTTAATGCTGACAGTTTCCTGTGTATCAAGAATGGTCCACCACCCAAAGGACATCCAGCCAACTTGACACAACTATGGGAAGCATTGGAGTCAACATAGGCCAGCATCCCTGTGGAACGCTTTCGACGCCTTGTAGAGTCCATGCCCAGATGAATTGAGGCTGTTCTGCGGGCATCCACAGCAGAGTTAGACCTGATAAGAGCCAAGCTTGTCCTCAGTACTTCAGGAATCTATCCCCATGCCCCCTCCCCTCTGAGAGACTCTCCTCCCCAGCTTTTACTGCAATTACTCAGAGCATCTCTTCACCCGCAGGCCCCAATCTCCTGAACACCAAACCAACTACCCACACCACCTACCCACCAGACCTGGCCCCAACCACCAGAATAGTACACCACCCACCATACCCAGTCCCAAACACCTGAACACCAGCAACCCCCCACCACGCACCCACCAGACCCAGTCCCAATCACCTGAACACCACCAACCACCCTCCCACCCACATTGACTGCACAGACGGAGTGCTAATCAAGCCATGCCCCTCTGACATAGAAATGCTATCATAGAGCCATCAGTTGTTTCAGTTACATGTTTCAGTTATACTCTCTGTATTTCGTTAAGCTGAAAGTCTGACTGGAACAAAGAAGGACAAGAGCATCAACATTGCGTGCCAGCAACTGGTTAGCTGGAATGACAGCCATGCCGACCAGACACTATCGAAATAACAAAATGAGCACTAGCAAATACCAGGAGAAGACTCAATCTTGTTTTTGTATTTCCTGGAATCATTGGGGTTAGTGTTGTTGTTTTTTCTCTCGATCGTTGCAGATTTTTATCTAACCACTAAACTACTCTTGACAGATCGACTGCTTGGGAGTGGAATGGCCCAGCAAGTCATGGGGAATATTTCATATAAAGCCTATTGTTGTCTAACCCACTGGGGCCTCAGTGAAGGGCTCAATTTAGGAGAAAAAACAGGAGTGGAGTCCAAGGGACGGAGACCATTAGTCCACTAGCCTCAGGAACGAGCCAGGCAATATCTCCAACTGATGAAAATATATCTATTTTAGAGACCATGACGGTTGCATTTAAAACGAGAAGAAAATGAATGGTTATGCAAGTGGTCATCAAAGCCACTGGAATGTACTAAAATGGAGAATGTCCTAGTCGCCTATGATCCAAAAATAATGTAGTATGATTGCATCCAAATCCCAATCCCCTACGCCATCCTGGAGAAAAAAGACAATGGGTCAATGACCCAGCATTTACTATTTAGACCTAGCTATGCCATGTAACAATATAAAACCAGATTTATTTTCAGCAAACTTAAAATGTGTAAATATTTGTATGAACATAAGATTCAACAACTGAGACATAAACTGAACAAGTTCCATAGACAAGTGACTAACAAAAATTTAATCATGTGTCCCTGAACAAAGGGGGGATCAAATTAAAAGTAACAGTCAGTATCTGGTGTGGCCACCAGCTGCATTAAGTACTACAGTGCATCTCCTCCTCATGGACTACACCAGATTTAACAGTTATTGCTGTGAGATGTTACCCCATTCTTCCACCAAGGCACCTGCAAGTTCCCGGACATTTCTAGCCCTCACCCTCCGATCCAACAGGTCCCAGACATGCTCAATGGGATTGAAATCCAGGCTCTTCGCTGGCCATGGCAGAACACTGATATTCATGTCTTGCAGGAAATCCCACACAGAACAAGCAGTATGGCTGGTGGCATTGTCATGCTGGAGGGTCATGTCAGGATGAGCCTGCAGGAAGGGTACCACATGAGGGAGGAGGATGTCTTCCCTGTAACGCACAGTGTTATGATTGCCTGCAATGACAACAAGCTCAGTCCGATGATTCTATGACACAGCACCAAGACCATGACAGACCCTCCAACTCCAAATTGATCCCGCTCCAGAGTACAGGTCTCGGTGTAACGCTCATTCCTTTGACGATAAACGTGAATCCGACCATCACCCCTGGTGAGACAAAACCGCGACTCGTCAGTGAAGAGCACTTTTTGCCAGACCTGTCTGGTCCAGCGACGGTGGGTTTGTGCCCATAGGCAACATTGTTGGCGGTGATGTCTGGTGAGGACCAGCCTTACAACAGGCCTACAGGCCCTCAGTTCAGCCTCTCTCAGCCTATTGCGGACAGTCTGAGCACTGATGGAGGGATTGTGCATTCCTGGTGTAACTTGGACAGTTGTTGTTGCCATCCTGCACCTGTCCCGCAGTTGTGATATTCGGATGTACCAATCCTTTGCAGGTGTTGTTACACGTGGTCTGCCACTGCGAGGACGATCAGCTGTCTGTCCTGTCTCCCTATAGCGCTGTCTTAGGTGTCTCAGAGCACGGACATTGCAATTTATTGCCCTGTCCACATCTGCAGTCCTCATGCCTCCTTGCAGCATGCCTAAGGCACGTTCACGCAGATGAGCAGGGACCCTGGGCATCTTTCTTTTGGTGTTTTTCAGAGAGAGTAGAAAGACCTCTTTAGTGTCCTAAGTTTTCATGACTGTGACCTTAATTGCCTACCGTCTGTAAGCTGTTAGTGTCTTAACGACCGTTCCACAGGTGCATGTTCATTAATTGTTTATGGTTCATTGAGCATGGGAAACAGTGTTTAAACCCTTTACAATGCAGATCTGTGAAGTTATTTGGATATTTATGAATTATCTTTGAAAGACAGGGTGCTGAAAAAGGGACGTTGCTTTTTTTTGCTGTGTTTATATAGAGAAAACATTATTAACCCTTAGGTCTAGCATAGCAAATACTTCAATTGTTCAAGAATATATCACAATACCCGATAATGACAAAGTGAGAAAAAAAATTGCAAATGTATTGAAAATGAAATACAGAAATATCTCCTTTACATACACTACATGACCAAAGGTATGTGGACACCCCTTCAAATTAGTTGGTTCAGCTATTTCAGCCACACCCGTTGCTGACAGGTGTACAAATTGAGCGCACAGCCTGAAGAGTACTGACGAGCTCAGTGACTTTCAAAGTGGCACCGTCATAGGATGTCACCTTTCCAACAAGTTAGTTCGTCAAATTTCTGCCTCGCTAGAGCTGCTCCAGTCAACTGTAAGTGATGTAATTGTGAAGTGGAAACGTCCAGGAGCAACAATGGCTCAGCTGCGAAGTGGTAGGCCACACAAGCTCATAGAACGGGACCGCCGAGTGCTGAGGCGTGTAGGGTATAAAAATAGTCTGTCCTCGTTTGCTACATTCACTACCGAGTTCCAAACTGCCTCTGGAAGCAACGTCAGCACAAGAACTGTTCGTCAGGAGCTGAGCAGCCTAAGATCACCATGCGCAATGCCAAGCGTCGGCTGGAGTGGTGTAAAGCTCACTCTGAAGCAGCGTAAATGTGTTCTCTGAAGTGATGAATCACGCTTCACCATCTGGCAGTCCGACAGACGTATCTGGGTTTGGCGGATGCCAGGAGAACGGTACATGCCCGAATGCATAGTGACAACTGTAAAGTTTGGTGGAGGAGGAATAATGGTCTGGGGCTGTTTTTCATGGTTTGGGCTAGGCCGCTTAGTTCTAGTGAAGGGAAATCTTAACACTACAGCATACAATGACATTCTAGACGATTCTGTGCTTCCAACTTTGTGGCAACAGTTTGGGGAAGGCCATTTCCTGTTTCAGCATGTCAATGCTCCATGCACAAAGCGAGGTACATACAGAAATGGTCAGTCGAGATTAGTTTGAAGGAACTTGACTGGCCTGCACAGAGTCCTGACCTCAACCAAATCGATAGGATGAATTTGGGATGAATTGGAATGAATTGGATGAATTGGAACGCCAACTGGGCGTTGGGATGAATTGGAATGCCAACTGTGAGCCACGCCTAATCACCCAACATCAGTGCCCGACCTCACTAATGCTGTTGTGCTGAATGGAAGCAATGTTCTAACATCTAGTGGATTGCCTTCCCAGAAGAGTGGAGGCTGTTATAGCAGCAAAGGCGGGACCAACTCCATATTAATGCCCATGATTTTGGAATGAGATGTTTGACGAGCAGGTATCCACGTATTCACACTCCTTTGCTATGACACTTCAAATTGAGCTCAGTGTACGGCGTCTAGGTGTAGCAGGTAAGGCCGAGTCAGGCACAGGACACAGAGACGAGTAATTCACGTAACTTTACTCAAAACAACAAATATTCCAAGAAGGAAAATAATCAAGCTCACAAATACGGACCGACTTATAACGAACAAACACGCACAAAAATAAGTTAGGTTAAATAAGGTTAAAGGTTAAATTAGGTTAAATAAGGAACATATAATTATGAGAATGGAAAGCAGGTGTGTACAATGAAGACAAAACAAATGGAAACTGAAAAGTGGATCGGTGGGGGCTAGAAAACCGGTGACGTCGTCCACCGAACGCCGCCCGAACAAGGAGAGGGACGAACTTCGGCGGAAGTTGTGACACTCAGGTGCAATCAATTTTATTTGATTATCCTTGAGATGTCACTATAACTTGATTGGAGTCTTCCATTTAAATTGTTTCAAAATGATTTAGAAAGAAACGCACCTGAAGGTCTCACAGTTGACAGTGCATGTCAGGTCAGAAACTATACCATGAAGTCCAAGGAACTGTCTGTAGATGTCTGAGATAGAATTGTGATGAGGCACATATCTGGGGAAGGGTATAAAACAATTTCTAGAGTATTGGAAGTTTCCAAGAGCACAAAAATTGAACTAACCACACTCTGCCTAGAGCTGGCTGTCCGACCAAACTGAGCACCTGGCAAGAGACTCACACCTGTCGCTGCCAAAGGTGATTCTAACATGTATTGACTCAGGGGGTTTTATACTTATCTAATCACGATATATTAGGGTTGTGTTTTTAATGAATTTTTTACAGTTAAAATTGTTCTTCCACTTTGACTTTAGAACATTTTGTGTAGATCGTTGACAAAAAATTACAATTAAATCCATTTTAATCCCACTTTCTTGTAAGACAACAAAATGTAGAAAAAGTCAAGGAGTGTGAATATCTTCTGGAGGTACTGTATATATATCCATGTCCTCGTTCAGCCACGACTCTGATAAATGTAGGATTTTACATTAGTTCTATTAGTTTTTCCGGTCCCGTTGATAGGATAGTCTTGAACAGAGCTGATCCAGTTTGCCAGTAGAACAGAGGGCAATGGCGGTCTATTTGCTCGCCGACGTAGTCACGTCAGGATGCCGGCTCGCCTGCCTCGCTTTTGCCGCCGCTTACTCCTTCTAATCCCGGGGATTATAGCCTGGTCCGGAGTAAACAGAACGTCGATAGTTGCCGACTCGTTGAAGTAAACATTTTCGGCCAAATCGAGATTACGGATCGCTGTTCTGATGTCTAGAAGCTGTTTTTAGTCATAGGAAATGATTTATTAAAAAGATCAGTTTAAAAAAAACACACAAAATAGCCCATAAAACGGCTGCTATTCACTACAGTGCCATCTTCCTCCAAACTATTCCAGTCCCCCCCCTCAAAATTCTTCCAGTCAGCGTCCCACTGATCTGCAGCAAACACTGTGTGCCAAACAAGACCCACTTGGTGCGCTGCAGAAGCACAGGCTGCCATCTTCTATCGAACAAGGCCCACAAATTCCTCCCATGTTGTGGAGATTAGGGAACACTTCAGTGGAATTCCAAGCCACATATGGCTGCAAAGTCCTTACATCTCTCACATTACTGAGAGGCTGCTGCCTGCACGCTGCCAGCAGGTTTATAGTACCTGTTCTAAAGCCAGCATAAAAACACACAGCAATAGAGGAGGACTGGGGGATCCTATTCCAGTGTGCTGTAACAGAGTGAGGAGACTAGCTACCACTGGTTGGTGGGGGTTACAATCCTTTTTCATTGGCATCCTCCTACCACAACCATCCAACAGAAACCTCCAGACATTCCACTGAGTAAAGAGAAGGAGCACGGCACACGGATCATACATGACTCAAGTATTAGACTACAAACGTAACCGCTGTTCTAGTTTCCCATTCTCTCTGTAGACTTGCATGACAGGCCTGGATTATTCTATCACAAGAAAATATTGTTTCTGAATTGAACCTGAAGAATGAGTATGCAGTTCTGAGTGAAAAGTAAAGCTGTGACCACATTCACTAAACATGACTGTAGGTCTATTTGCGCTCTAAGCTCTAGCATAGACGATTGGTATCAGTTACAACACGCTGAGCTATCCTCCTCGGAGTGAGAAACACCATTAAAAAAATAAAGAACTATGTTGACGACAATCCGGCAGCAACGACCAAAAACGACCTCCCCCTGTATCAAACCAGGATTATGTTGTCATAGCCTGGGAAATTAGAACCTGTCGTATCGCATCATCCTGCCGCTATCAGAGAGCCAGGCTGAGGCGGGACACACAAACACACACACACACACAGAAAACGCCCAGAAACAGGGTTTGATCTCAGAGAGTTGAAAAAGGCATGAGAGAGATGTGTTCATTCACAGCATAGCACCCTCCTGTCAGAGAACCACAGAAGCTCTCGGAGACAAGGAGGATTGTTGCATCATCAAGGCTGTCCTGCTCATTTCAACTACAGAAGATATCATTGCAGCCAGAAAGTCAACCATTGGATGTCTGTCCATTAGATAGACATTCCCAAACACAGCTCTTTGATGGAAGAAACGTGCAACAAAAAAGTGTATTTGCCATCGAGATATGAGATGAGTGAGTGATCTCTGTGCATTCAGACAAGACCATCATTCTACAAAGACATTTCGTAAGTCAATTTCATTATAAATTATGATATGCTTGATCAAGAAGAGAACTACAAAATGATTGATCTGCATGTACTACCTAGTTGCTTTTCCCGATTGCATTTTACTTCTCTGATTCGTAATGAAACACATGCTCCAATGGTAAAGAGCAAGAGAAGATACAAACAAAAATCCATATTTCGAATGAAATCAAAAGTCACAATATAAGCCATATCAAATACAACCCATGAGACTCACCGTGTCATGCCATGGGAGGTGAGGGTAGAGCTATCCAAGTAGGTGTGCAGCCAGCCAGGTATCCTGATGGAACAGCAGCTTCTACACTCAGGGAGAGAATGAGAGCTAGCTAGTTTATACTGGAGCTGTAGCTAGGTGACCCTCTTCAGATCTACAACAAGCTGTCTCTGTACTGCAGTGCTGCCGCTAAAACACCAAGCTTAGCCTGCCCTACAACACACATACTCCCTCACCCACTTCTAGATGTCCACTAATACACACTGGTAGATACCCACACTCAGGTACCGACAGACGCACACATACACATTCCATATGTTCCATACAAGCACATAAATTACACAATGCATACACACTCCATACTATACACACCTAACATATTGTATGAAACATTAGAATACACGGCTGTCTACATCCCATCTCTCAGGCTTTGGCTCATCCCTGAAGATGATGTCTGTCGTAGTATTGTAGGGCAGAAGAAAGAAGACCCTCCATCTCCACACCTCCACTCTCAGCTGAGGAGGCAAACCTGAACACAGTACACCCCAGTTGACTTTGGGACGATGTGCTCCACACACACATTGGCAGGTAACCCCGTCCTTAAACACCCTCCATCCGTTACCTTCCAAAACACTTGGGGTGAGAGCACTCACAACAAGTACATTGCCTCTCAACACAAACTCTAGGCAAAGGGGCTGTGGAATCGAGAATAGAAGAAGGAGCATTGCTAATTAGGTTTACTGGTGTGTCCTGGAGAGAGAAGACAGGGGGCATGTTAGACACAGAGAGAGAGAGAGCTTCTATGCTGTGTGGCTCTGGGCTCTGAGCCTGCAGCCTGTATGCTTGTGATTGCACCGAAGGCCCAGCTATAATTTCAGACTGCAGCTTGGGGAGCCCTGGTCCATGTGTGTGTTTGTATGAGCGAGTGCCCATGGTACACCGTCTCACGGGTGTCCAGTGCCTTGTTCTGACCACGGACATATAGCCACACTGTGATTAAGGTCATTTCCACACCACAATATGGTGGGCGGACTATAGCTTTTCTTTGAAAGCTTTCCTTCTAAATTGGTCTGTCTTTTCTCTGGAGTTCTTCTGACCACTTTTGAGGAGTAGTGTAAATAACCCTAAATACATTTGGCTAGTGGTTCTACTTTGGAATTATTGTGAAGCGTGCTTGGGACATTGGTAGAGTAAAACAGTCTGGAAATAACTGTCCACAACAAAATGTGACAGACGAGAAACAAAAACATACACATACAAAGACACACAGAGACACACACATAGAGACACACACATAGAGACACACAGAGACACACACATAGAGACACACAGAGACACACACATAGAGACACACACATAGAGACACACAGAGACACACACATAGAGACACACAGAGACACACACATAGAGACACACAGAGACACACAGAGACACATAGAGACACACAGAGACACACACATAGAGACACACAGAGACACACACATAGAGACACACAGAGACACACACATAGAGACACACAGAGACACACAGAGACACATAGAGATACAGAGAGACAAACAGAGACACATAGAGATACAGAGAGATACAGAGAGACACAGATATACAGAAAGACACACAGAGACACAGAGACACAGATAGAGACACATAGAGATACAGAGAGACACAGATGCACATACTAAACAGTAGCTCAATATTTCCCATTTAAAAAAATGGGAAATGAATACATGAGCCCACATGACATTAAAGTCTCTCTTTAATGTCTCTAGACAGAGATGTGAATAGAAAACATCTTCTTGTCATTATAGAGTAGACAGAGTAGACCAGCCAGGACTCTGTGTATCATATGCCCTTCATTAGTGCTAGGAAGGCCATTATCAGCCTGTTAGGCTTTAACATGAGTGACGTGAGAACATGGAGGAAAGAGAGAGACTGAGAGAGAGAGACCCCTCTTCTTCAGTCTCCTGTGACTCCTGGCTGAACGGTTAATGACACTAATACGATGTACAAAGGGGCATTCAAATGTGTTCTATCCTCCTACTCCAGGCCCAGGGACCACCAGTCTCAATTAGCTCCCAATGACCTTTCAGAGATGTGGCGTGTGAGGGGCTGCAGACGAGAGATGATAGAGAGAAAAGGCGTGAAAAAGAAAGGGAGACTTGATAGAGAGAAGAAGAAAGGAAGGGCCAGAGGGAGAGGTGATGGAGGGAGTTTGAATGCTTGGAGTTCAGACTGAGGAATGAGCTCTAGAACACTGAATTCTAGAATGTTAGCTGGCTGCTTGGTGACCCCAAACACTCCCTGCAGGCCCTTAAGGCCACAGTCAGTGGTGGAGGAGTGCGCACACACACCCACACAGCTCACAGACAGGAACAATCCCCCCTCGGCACCAGATGCCCAGGGACAGGGAGGGGACAGGCTCGCTGGGATGAAGAGGGAGTCTTATTGGATTAAAGCGTCTCTTAACTGTATTGAAGTATGATGGAAAGAATCTGGGAAACTACAGGAGGTCTGTGTCAACAGGCTTTGTTTGCTTAACTTTGAGAACCTTAGCTGGGTTTATTGCGTGCAAACTCGTCTACACGTCCACATTGAGGGAAAATCAGCTTTTGTCCGTCCCCTGACCCACCAATGTGTCAAAAGGACCGAGGGCCTCGCTATCCTCTCAGGACGTCAGTTGGTAACCCATGGCAACCCAGAGCAGCACCAGCCAGTGAAATAAATACAGGCTCAGACTGTAGTGACGGTGGTAGCCAAAGGTGAAGCTACGAAAATATACGCTGTGATTTGTCAACACAGGGATGTTGTTTCAGCACAGATAAAATGGGAGCATCATTCTTCAAACAGACATTTTCTTCGACTCGGTAAAGGGGTACAGACTGAGCCTGGGTGCAGACAATAACATTGCAGTTGGGAGACATTAAAGTAATCAAGCTACTTTGGGGAATATGGAACAATACCATGATTCATTGGTAGAAAAAAGTGCAGCTTTTAAGACTTTGGCTCTTACTGAGGTCTTACTGACACACATAACAGAATCCTGGCTGAGTCCCTCAACAGCCATATTACCAGCCAGCCACTACACTGCATGAAAGAGTGGGCCGACATCTCCCACAGTCTCTCTACCAACACAACCTGGGGCCACCTCCACCTCCATCTCTCCCTGGCACCTGTTCTGTCTATCCCTCCACTTCAGCAGACAGACCTGGCTGGGACTGGCACACAGACAGCACCACTACTAACGGCACCCACCATGCTCCACTTCACAGCCCATAACAGATTCCAATTAAATATGGAGGTTTTGGGGGCTGAACTGAGGAGGTGGTGGCGACATTAGCTGAACCATGAACCATCCACGGCCGTCATTATGGAGCAAAGCATGTAAGTCTGGCTTCATTAGGCAACTCAATAGAGCCCATGAGGAATGTGCGACTGGCGCATCGCTCCATTGTTCCATCGGGGTCATCTGGGAACGGACCGGGCCAATATCAAGAGAAGATGGGGAGATGAATAACGATGCAGTGCCATCTCACTTAATGACATATGACAGCTGGCCCTGAATCTGGATGCCTCTATTGTTAGGACTATAGGAACCGTCGTCTATGCAGGGGATCCATATGTTTTTTCCCTAAGGTAGTTTTTCTTGGCTGACTGATGCTTAACTCTTGCCAATCATTAGCATATGTTTGTGCAGACAGAGATAGAGGTGGCTGGGGAGGCTGGCTGGGAGGCTGGAGGGAAGAGGGGGCCTGGGGCCACACTGACCCTGTGGCCCATCAGGTTACTCTGCCTTGTTTTCTCCCCTGACCCTCTCTCTTTTGCTCGATCCCTTCCCCCTCTCTCGCTCATTTGCTCCCCATCTCTCGCTCACTCCCTCCCCCTCTCTCGCTCACTCCCTACCCCTCGCTCTCGCTCCCTCTATCTCTCGCTCGCTCTCACTCGCTCACTCCCTACCCCTCGCTCTCGCTCCCTCTATCTCTCGCTCGCTCTCACTCGCTCGCTCCCTCCCCTCTCTCGCTCGCTCCCTCCCCTCCCCTCTCTCTCTCTCTCTCTCTCTCTCTCCCTCCCCTCTCTCTCTCTCTCGCTCCCTCCCCTCTCTCTCTCGCTCGCTCCCTCCCCTCTCTCTCTCTCGCTCGCTCCCTCCCCTCTCTCTCTCTCGCTCGCTCCCTCCCCTCTCTCTCTCTCGCTCGCTCCCTCCCCTCTCTCTCTCTCTCGCTCCCTCCCCTCTCTCTCTCTCTCTCTCTCGCTCCCTCCCCTCTCTCTCTCTCTCGCTCCCTCCCCTCTCTCTCTCTCTCGCTCCCTCCCCTCTCTCTCTCTCTCGCTCCCTCCCCTCTCTCTCTCTCTCTCTCGCTCCCTCCCCTCTCTCTCTCTCTCGCTCCCTCCCCTCTCTCTCTCTCTCTCGCTCCCTCCCCTCTCTCTCTCGCTCCCTCCACTCTCTCTCTCTCGCTCCCTCCACTCTCTCTCTCTCGCTCCCTCCACTCTCTATCGCTCGCTCCCTCCACTCTCTCTCTGGCTCCCTCCCTCCCTACCTCTCGCTCCCTCCCTACCCCTCTCTCTCTCTCTCGCTCACTCCCTACCCCTCGCTCTCGCTCCCTCTATCTCTCGCTCGCTCCCTTCCCCCTCTCTCTCTCGCTCGCTCCCTCCCCTCTCTCTCTCTCTCTCGCTCGCTTGCTCCCTCCCCTCTCTCTCTCTCTCGCTCGCTTGCTCCCTCCCCTCTCTCTCTCTCTCGCTCCCTCCCCTCGCTCTCTCGCTCCCTCCCCTCGCTCTCTCGCTCCCTCCCCTCGCTCTCTCTCTCGCTCCCTCCCCTCTCTCTCTCTCTCTCGCTCCCTCCCCTCTCTCTCTCTCTCTCGCTCCCTCCACTCTCTCTCTCTCTCCCTCCACTCTCTCTCTCTCTCGCTCCCTCCCCTCTCTCTCGCTTGCTCCCTCCTCCTCTCTCTCTCGCTCTCTCTGCCTCCCCCTCTATCGCTCCTTCCCACTCACCCTCCTATCCCTCTCCCTAGCTCACTTCCTTTCTTTCTCCCCAAACCTCTCTCTCTCTCTCTCTTCCTCCCTCTCCCTCTCTCTGGACCTCTGCCACCAGTAACAGGCTTCATTGTCTGGCCCTGAAGGGGAGGGAGGTTTCCAACAGCATTCTAATTAACCACTGGACCCAATCAACACGTCTCAACTGCCTCTCTGTTCCATATGCAATGACAAAAAAACAACCAGTTTCCAACATAACGGGAGGCCAAAGACCGACATTACCAAACCAACAGGCTATAGGATTGTCTGAGTCAGTCAAGACAGTTTGACTGTTGTTGCCAGAGACGGACGTGACCAAACCCTTTCAGGCTAGTGACTGGGACGGAGTAATGGCACAAGCTAGGAATGTTGTTATTGTTATTGTGGTTCTTTGTAGCTCAGTTGGTAGAGCATGGTGCTTGAATGCCAGGTTAGTGGGTTCGATTCCTGGGACCAACCATACATGTGTGCACGCATGACTGTAAATCGCTTTGGATAAAAGCGTCTGCTAAATGGTATAGATTATATTATGTTATTGATCTCATTCCAAAAACTACTTACTTATACAGTGAGAAAAATGAGAAGAGAGCCTCTCTTATGTGATGCTGTGCTCACCTACATGGATCTGTGCTAATCCGGAGTGCCAGGCCAGGCTCATAGAGCCCTGCTAAAGAGCTGTCAGAGGAAAGTGTTCATCCCAGAAGACAGCAGCCAGGAGACAGATGGCCTGATTATGGAGGATGGATGGATGGTCCGTCTCCGCCCCACTACTCACTGTCTTCCTTCGGGAGCCATCATCACAGATAGAGGCAACAAGTGCATGGTATAGATGATCTGTACTTCTGATCTGGTCTAAACCGGGCCATGCTGTATGTTTTGACCCGTATTATGTGGGGGTTGGTGCCGGGGGGGGGGCAGGGGTCCCCAGCTGCAGGAGGGAGGGAGGGCAGGGGGTAAAGAGGTAAGGGGGGTTCTATAGAACCGATACATAACTGTCAAAAAAGCCCCAGTTCTGTTGAAAGGGCCACACTGTTAACAGATCCGGTGATAGAGGAAGTAGTAGGCTAGACATGCAGAGTGCATCCAGAGGGAAGAACAGAACAGGGGTGAAATTAACTTCTACTTAAGCTCTGAATCGATCGCTGTGGCCAATGGCAACGCTAATGTGCTCCTCAGGACAAATAACACACATCAAGTCAATCTTTCAATTCCTTGCTAATCCTATAATAGGCTACCTCTGCATAGAGCTGTGGTGGTCATGACATTTTGTCAGCTGGTAACTGTCATGGAAATAACTGCTGGTCTCACGGTAATTGACCATTAATTAACAAACACATTTAGTATCTTCAGCCTTCCACGCATAGCCTACAAGCCACTGATGCAGACCTTTGGAACATCTACATTTTAAAATGTCTAATAAATCAATTTAATATAGCCTACACCATCACAATATATCCATTATTTATTGTAGGCAGGCCTAAAGAAACATTATGATATGGAGAAATGTTAGCCTATTTCAGAAGAACAGCATATTCTGAGTCATCCTGTTAGGCCTTGATCTGGCTATGCCATATAGCTGTGAACACTAGTTCATTTTGCAGAAAGAATTTGCCTATAATTTCTGTGATATTATTTTATAGTAAGAAGAATACAATTGAACATAGCTGAATAAAACAGAAAATATATTTCTCCCAAACGATTTCCAAGGGAATATTCTTTGTTGAGCGGTTAACAAAGTGATAATTTGAAACTGGTCCTCGTATATGATCAATTTAGAGTTACTTATGCAACTTTTGTTGTGATACAAACGTTAGGCTAAATGTTTTGATGTTTAATACATTCCAAGGCTGCATGATGCGACTCTAATGATGATTTGAAAAAAGGAGCATGAAAGGTATGAGCTCTGCTCTGTTTGTTGTGCAGGCTGCTCACACTTCATCAGTCTCTCATTCACAATTTGACACGCACTTGATAATATTCTCACCCATCAGACTATTCGCAATTTAATCTGCTCCTTAGACTTAGCCTACTAATATATGAGTGGAATTTTATTTAGAATCGCCCACAAAAAATGTCATCCATACTCTGCACTTGAATAGCGAATGGAGGAAGCGCTTTCCACAGTAACAGATTAATTTGCTTAATTTTAGCAATAAATATAGCAGCCCGAGAAAGCTGGGATTCTCTTTTGAATAGTGTCCAATCAAAACTCGGTTTTCACACACAATTGTGCAATGACTGGGCTTATAAGAACACATGTTTCATTAGGCTCTGCAGGCTATGTGCTCTCTAACCGTGTTCCAGGGGTCCTAGGCCTATTGGCTACGTTCGGAGTTATTGGTCACTTTAGTTGTGATTACAAACCTCATCAAAACATCTAGGTCTATGGGCTAGGCTACATGATACATGCGACCATGACTAGGAAAAAGTCGCAAAAAAAGTAATGTTTCTTGCCTTAGACTGCACACACTGGGCCTCATTCACAAGTGATACTATTCTTACTCATCAGGCTATTCTCAATTTAATCTTGTCTTTACATATACTAACTTTGATTTAGAATGGGCCATTATCATACACCTGTCGCTACTCCCGTGGTTCATTTACATGCCAGTCAGGTAGGCTGATCTACTGATGTAAAGCGAAGCAATGTGCTTAATATTAGGAAAGTTGAGAAATAAATATAGTAAGCCTAGCCTATAGAAAGCGGATGGGATCCTCAGGTCAACCTCCCAGGACAGAGGTAGGCTATGATGGGGCCTTTCTCTCTGCCTGCTCTGGTCAACCTCCCAGGACAGAGGTAGGCTATGATGGGGCCTCTCTCTCTGCCTGCTCTGGTCAACCTCCTAGGACAGAGGTAGGCTATGATGGGGCCTCTCTCTCTGCCTGCTCTGGGATTGTTTACTCTGTTATCTGCCTGAAGTGTTTATGGTGTTGAGGCAAGGAGAGGAGGACCTAACTACTCTCATTCCCACGGAAACGGGGCAAGCCCTATCCCCAGAGCAGGCATGCACTAGGTAAATAACCACTGCAGGGGACAATGGCTGCTCCTCCGTCACCTGCCTCCAGTAATATGTATGTGTGTGTGTGTGTGTGTGTGTGTGTGTGTGTGTGTGTGTGTGTGTGTGTGTGTGTGTGTGTGTGTGTGTGTGTGTGTGTGTGTGTGTGTGTGTGTGTCTCATTTTAAGGATTTCTTTCACAGCCAAAGAGAGAAAGGAACAATACTATCCACCACCAGCACCCATTGACAAGTCATTGGAGGTTGCAGTAACACACAAAACACATTGTAATGTATGCAGCAGGGATTTGCATTAATTTATGCATGCATACTGTGCACACACACACACACACACACACACACACACACACAGACACACAGACACAGAGCAACCGTCTCATTATTTTACCACGTCTTTCTCCTCGACACCCTTTATTCCCCTAACACAGACAGATACGAAAGCATCCATCTCCAGGCCTATGTTCTAGCTCACCTTTCTAATTTCATCAGCCAATGATGACAGCTAGGCAGCCGGCGCGGGAGATGGATGCAGGAAGGGAGAGGCAGGCAGTAAAAGTTTGCATTCCAAATGGTACCCTATTCACTATATAGTGCACTACTTTTGACCAGGGCCAATAGGACTCTGGTCTAAAGTAGTGCACTATGTAGGGAATAAGGTTCCATTTGAGAAGCAACCAAAGAGAGGCGATATGTTTCTGTATGTGGCCGGGGGAGTGAGTGAGTGAGACAGAGGGAGGGAGGGAGAGCAGGCCAGGCCTGGCTAGGCTATATCAGTCACCTTGTCAGCCTGCCAAATGGGTTATGAGAGAGCAGCCGTGGCCTCTCTGTGGCGGCCCCCTGGGTATGGTGAGAGGAGTGCGCGGCATGTCCCCCTGACCCCCCTGCAACATCACAGGACACCCCAGATACCTGATGGCCAGGCCAGCAGGATGTTCATTCTCTATGCCTATACCACCGAGCGAGGGGAGGGTATTCCCATACCTCCAGCTCCGGTTACCCAGGCCTGGCACCCACTCAACCCCAGTAGAGAAAGTAAGCTGGGTGAGTTGGAGAGGATGCGTAGAAGTTTCATGTCAAACATCGGCATGTCACATGGGTCATGTTATAAGAGTACGCGTGAGAGCGGAATGGGAAACATGGGTAGTATGGGAGGTGTGCCCAACGCTGGATTCATTTTCGGCCAAGCCATCTGGACTGGAGTCACCAGCATCTCCGAGCCTCCCTGTTCCCACCTCACACGCCTCCCCATTCCCTCCTCACAAGCCTTTCCATTCCCTCCTCACAAGCCTTCCCCTGTACTCTCCTCTTCTCCCTACCTCCCCCTGCTCTCTCCTCACCTCCCTCTAAAAACCTCCCTACCTCCTCCCCGTTCTCTCCTCACCTCCCTCTAAAAACCTCCCTGCCTCCCCCTGTTCCCTCCTCACCTCCCTCTAAAAACCTCCCGACCTCCCCCTGCTCTCTCCTCACCTCCCTCTAAAAACCTCCCTACATCCCCCTGTTCTCTCCTCACCTCCCTCTAAAAACTTCCCTGCCTACCCCTGTTCCCTCCTCACCTCCCTCCCAACTTCCCTACCTCCCCCTGTTCCCTCCTCACCTCCCTACCAACCTCCCTACCTCCCCCTGTTCCCTCAACTCCCTCCCAACCTCCCTACCTCCCCCTGTTCCCTCCTCACCTCCCTGCCTCCCCCTGTTCCCTCCTCACCTCCCTCCCAACCTCCCTGCCTCCCCCTGTTCCCTCCTCACCTCCCTCCCAACCTCCCTACCTCCCCTTGTTCCCTCCTCACCTCCCTCCCAACCTCCCTACCTCCCCCTGTTCCCTCCTCACCTCCCTCCCAACCTCCCTACCTCCCCCTGTTCCCTCAACTCCCTCCCAACCTCCCTACCTCCCCCTGTTCCCTCCTCACCTCCCTGCCTCCCCCTGTTCCCTCCTCACCTCCCTCCCAACCTCCCTGCCTCCCCCAGTTCCCTCCTCACCTTCCTCCCTACCTCCCCCTGCCCACTAGAACAGCACTCATGACCAAACAACATCCCCAGGCAGTGACCTTTCAGCGCCATCGCCGATCTCCACCAGCCACTCACTGTCTGTCCATTCGTGTCACTGACATTTTTGTGTACGATTGTCCCAAACAATGCCACTCCTCATACACTACATGTCTTCAAAGCACTGCCTTCCACCACAGAGGCACAAAGGCAGCCTAAGCAAGCAGACAGAGAAGACAGACAGTGACGAGGTATGGAAATGAATACAGGGATGGTTGGTTGGTGTATGCATCGCCTTCCCCTGCAAGAGAGTGTGGGAGTCAGATGACTTAATTTCACCCAGGAATCAAACAGCGTCTGAGGAGGGAGGGAAGCCTTAGTTAATAATACATGTGAAACCCCCATAAGCTGTCAGACTGACAGTGGCCCACACTTAACACCAGACACTAAGTCTCTGGCTGAATTCAGGTGGTTTCTCCTTACTCAGCCGTTGAAAGGAAAAGTCTGAGACTGTGTCCCAAATGGCATCCTATTTCGTCAATAGTGCACTACTTTTGACCAGGCCCCAATGTGGGACGCAGTCAGATTCTGCACCTGTAGACCTCAGAGGAAGATAATTACCATCTGCGTTTTGGAATATTTTCCTTGTCCCTTTTTCTTCACAGTGAAATCTCCCATGATCCCTTTTTCACGAGGGTGAGCGGTCTACCTGTACTAGCGACAGGCTATTCTGACCAAGCAAATGTTTAGGGAGCCACCCTTTGGTCTGCAGATCATTTAAAATAAGGCAAGTTCAATTTAACTCAGACACGGTCAGACCGACCGAGGCGTCGGCAAGAATTGAGGGCTGAGGGAGTAATCTTCATTGGGTTAGGATTCATTGAACATAAGCTGCCCTACTGCTGCTGCTTTAAGATGGGTTCAGGGCACAGGAACATCTGTGCAATATCTGTGCAATAGTTCTCTACTCTCTACTCCCCCTGCCTGGCCTCTGCTCTGTGTCTACTCTCTGATCTGCAGCATGTGTAGCCTGACCAGACCACCGCAGATCTGTACTTTATGTCCTCGAGGTATAGAAATAGACTGAGATATCAGATCCCCACACGGTACATCCCAGCTGCAGCCAAGGGATGGGTGTGGAGGTTAGAGGGGGTTACAGAAACCTTTCAACCCTTTGCCCTTAAAAAGGCAGACATCGCTCAAAGACGACAACAAAAACAACAGAAAGACTCCAACAACAACACTGACCCCTGGGCAATCCATTTAGGGCCTGGGGAAGGTGTGTGTGTGACAGGGACAACCACCCCCGCAGCAGGTGTTCTCTCACTGAGGAACTTCCAGCCGAGTTGAAAAGGTCGGCAGAAGCGGGTCTCGATGTCAGCGCACCCTAAAGCATGAAAGGCATCTCCAACGGCAACAGAGGTCAGGGACACGCAGCATTCCGCACATCCACACTACATTTTGTGAACGCACCCTAGAGAGGTCATACGCTGGTGACACTCTCAGGTATCACTGAGCAGTAAGGCCTCGCGAGATTACTGGAAATACACACAGTATAGTACGAGAGAGTTAAGGGTGAAAATAACACAGGGATAGAAAGAAAATACAAAGATTTTCTTTTGGCTCCAACCCGTTGCCAGTTTTCAAGTAGCCTCCATCCTCAGGGCAGCCGTAAACAGATTATCAGAGCAACAACAATAGTTGACATGCCAAGCTTTTCTAAGTCCAACCTCCACCTCATCCATCCCAATATACTGCAGAGGGGACTGGGAGGAGGAGGAAGAGCTGAGAATGAGCAGTTTACTTTATTCAAAGACAGATTATTGTCTCTGAATCCTAATATGTACTTTTTTTAAATATACGAGCAGTGCCAAGTTCGGCAAGGAAGAGTGCATTCTCATTCTCACACTTCCAGCCCTGCACACACACACACTCAATTTCAAACACACAACAAAGACAGTAAAAATCACACTAACAAAAGCACATTCCTCTGGTAGACTAACTGTGCTCCTGAGAAAAACAAAAGGCTGAAATAGTTGTCCTCTAGCAACCACAGCTTCGATTGGCCCTTACAGGGAGGTTATAAATCCAGTCTTGTGGTCGCCCTGGCTCTTCCAACCAATCGTTACAGAGAAACTTCAGCACATCACTTCCACTGGTCACCCTAAATGGGATCCAAGATCTTACATAGGGCTACTGTTGGGGTCATCAACAGAACTCAATATGTATATTATCTGGAAACCAGAATGTTACTGACAGACTTCCAGTCTGTGGCAACGTGGATAGACTACCCATTTATCATACCGATGAACGCTTACAAGACAGTAATTCCATCTATAGATATCTGTATGCTCTTATCAGAGTACACTACAGGCTACACATAGTGTAAATAAATAGTTAATTATATAGGACTAGCAAGTAAAGAACCCCACACCTTTTTTTTTTTTACTAATCACCAGGAATTCCTCCCCAAAAATGTTACTTTACAAAATCTTTTCCTAAGTATTCTCACGAATAAAGATTGTGTCTCAATGTAATCAAGGTATGAAATTAGTGTTATTTTCAAATAGTCTCTTTTTAGGCTTAGTTGTGGTCAGTTTGCTGTGTGCAAATTATAATAATTCTGTTCCGACCCCCTGACCATTCGCTCCGACAGAAATCGTCCTACGGCTGAATGTAATTGCCTACCCCTGCACTAGAGACTAGTAAACACACGCATACACCACACTCCTCCTGAAGGACAAGAATGCAAAAAATAGGTTATATTTCCAGTTACTGAAGATGTTTTGCGGGAAACTGACAAAAACACTGATGTATAATTTGACCTCCCAGGACAACAAAGCAAAGCATAGCAAACATGAAACATCATCAACCCTCTACCATTAAGCACAATGACCATATACAAAAGGAAAACACAGGAGAAGTAGAGAGAAATAGATGGAGGAGGAAAAAGAGAGACTGAAGGTTGAGAGAAGGAAAGAGCCGGGATAATCGGGTAATCACAATACTAACCTGTTTCACTTCAGCAGGCATTGTTCAAATCCCTTTGTTTAACCTCCTCCAAAAAAGCTAAACAATTTCCTTCTTTGCTGAAAAGTAATTTTTTCCCCCTTTTGTCTGTAGTTCCTTATTTCCGTAAGCGCAGAAGCAGCTCAGAGGCAGGCAGCCATCCTTTCCCCACACTGTCGCTTGCGCTCTCCCTCTCTCGCTCTCTCACACACTTTAAGTCCTCTCAGAGAGGGAGAAAAAATGCCTGCTCGTGGAGATACGGAAATGTTCAGGACAGTAGACTACAGCCGTATGGACAAACCAAAGACGGTAGTACGAGTCCAGTGAAGGAGGGGAGCAAAACAAAACAGCACACACAAACACTCTCTCTCTCTCAACAAAAGTTACCCGGAGAGGGGAACAAAACCCTGGATTTAAGAGAAAAGAGGGAAGGAGGAGGGGTGTGTGTGTGAATAGTTCCCAGACAGGCAGCAGTTGCCCTGTGTTGTGAGTGTATAGCAGCTTCAACCCTCTCTCCCTCCCTCCCTCCCTCTCTCCTCCTCATGCAGCATCTATGCAAAGGAAGCCTCTAACATGGGAGTGGGGGGGGGGGGGGGGGGGGACTGACAGACAGATGCAGCTGAAGCATACACATACAGGGAGCCCTGCTCTGGCCCCACCCCATCCCACCAACATACCAAAGGAAGGGGGAGAGAGTTCCAAAAAAGGTCCAGTTGCCAGGACCACAAATACAAAGTCCATCTAGATACCGTTTCCCTAGAGCACACAAAAAACTATACATACCTTGGCCTAAACATCAGCACCATAGGTAACTTCCACAAAGCTGTGAACGATCTGAGAAACAAGGCAAGAAGTGCCTTCTACGCCACCAAAAGGAACATAAAATTCGACATCCTAACTAGGATCTGGCAAAAAATACTTGAATCAGTTATAGAACCCATTGCCCTTTATGGTTATGAGGTCTGGGGTCCTCTCACCAACCACGAATTCACAAAATAGAACACCAAATTAAGCCTGCATGCAGAATTTTGCAAAAACATCCTCTGTGTACAATGTAAAACACTAAATAATGCATGCAGAGCAGAATTAGAACGATACCCGCTAATGATCAAAATCCAGAAAAGAGCCATTCAATTCTACAACCACCTAAAAGGAAGCGATTCCAAAACCTTCCATTACAAAGCCATCACCTACATGGAGATGAACCTAGAGAAGAGTCCTTTCAGCAAGCTGGTCCAGGGGCTCTGTTCACAAACAGACCCCACAGAGCCCAAAGAGAGCAACACAATTAGACCCCAAAAAATCATGAGAAAACAAAAAGAGAATTACTTGACACATTGGAAATAATTAACAAAAAACTCTGCAAATTGGAATGCTATT
Source organism: Salvelinus fontinalis (assembly GCF_029448725.1). NCBI lineage: Eukaryota > Metazoa > Chordata > Actinopteri > Salmoniformes > Salmonidae > Salvelinus > Salvelinus fontinalis. The sequence goes on along the minus strand of NC_074692.1, from coordinate 27,226,354 downwards.
TGGCCCTAAATAGAGAGTACATAGTGGCAGAATATCTGACCACTATGACTGACCCAAAATTAAGGAAAGCTTTGACTATGTACAGACTCAGTGAGCATAGCCTTGCTATTGAGAAAGGCCACCATAGGCCAGTGGATGCTCCTCAGAGGAAGAAGGGGAGGACCATCCTCCTCAGTGAATAGATAAAAACTATACTCAACTTTTTAGATAAAATTATACGAAATATATTGACGTTACAATAATTGATTAAAACACACTGTTTCGCAATGAAGGTCTACAGTAGCCTCAACAGCACTCTCTGGGTTAGCACCATTGTGTAGCCGGAGGACAGCTAGCTTCCGTCCTCCTCTTGGTACACTTGACTTAAATAGAAAAACCTTACTGGCTCATGGTTCTCATCCCCGTCCATAGACTTATACAGTAATTATGACAACTTCCAGAGGATGTTTTCCAACCTATCGGAGCTCTTTCAGCATGAACTGATATGTTGTCCATCAAAGGATCAGAGAATTAATATAGTACTGAAAGCATAAGCTACAGCTAGCTAGCACTGCATAAAAGGCAGTGAGTAGTTGACATAAAGAGAGAGAACGACAACAGTTTTGAACAACTTCATTTCTTCAAAAATAAAGAAGCAAGAGAGCGAGAGAGAGAGCTATATTTCGTTCACTTTATTTCACTTTCACTTACTTTGTTAGCGAATGCAGCTAGATAGTTTAACCTACTTAAACAAAGAGGGATGCTATGTTAGCTAGCTGGCTATGGCTATCCAACCGTGTAACTCTTCCAAGTCAAGGTAAGCTTTTGGTTTTTACTAATTTATTGCCACCGGGGCCCACCGGTGTAACTGCTAAACTGGTTGCTGTACACTGTACTGCATAATTGTAACATTAGCTCTAGTAGCTATGTTGACGATAACGTCAGCTAATATCGTAACAACGATGTAGGCTGTGTGTAGCTGTTAGCGGTTATGTTATGGAGGTTTGGCTTGGAAAGGTTTTCGCCTGGTCACAGACATCTGTTGTGTTGTGCACTAAAGTCCACAAGCGAAGCAAAAAGGTGAGCGGAGGGGAGCGCGTAGATGCGAGAAGGAATTATACAACAAGTATAGTCATCATGCTGTTCGTACAGTATGTGCCTGCTACGAAAGTGAACTGTGTTTGCGGGTGATCATGGGCGTATTCATTCCACAAATTCTGTTGAAGAGCATTTTTTAAACGGAAGCAAACGGAACAAAACTATTTGGACTAATGATTACACCCTAGATCAGCTAGAAGCAGGCAAGAGTGTGCAAGGCGGTATTGAATGTGTGACTGTATGTCACCTTGATTACTCACATTTTTCTCTCAACCTGTGCATCTACGTTGTAAACTTTCATTCGTAGGCTAGGTTGTAGCAACTTCATGATGGGTAAAAGGAAAATTATAAACTGGGTGGTTCAATCCCTGAATGCTGATTGGCTGAAAGCCGTGGTATATCAGACCGTATACCATGGGTATGACAAAACATTTATCTTTACTGCTCTAATTACGTTGGTAAGTAGTTTTTAATTGCAATAAGGCACCTCAGGGGTTTGTGATATATGGTCAATATACCATGGCTAAAGACTCCGCGTTGCGTGGTGCTTAAGAACAGCCCTTAGCCGTGGTATATTGGCCATATACCACACCTCCTCGGTCCTTATTGCTTAATTATAGTATCATGTAGTAGCCTAAACCTATCGATGTTACATTGAACTGGGTGAATGAAATATGAATGACAGTCATCCAATATGCTGTAATAGAAATAAGGCAATTCTCATAAAAAATGTTTTAATCGTCCCTAATCTTAAAAGACACCGACTGCCACTGCCGTAGGCAGACTTGGCTCTCAAGAGAAGACAGGCTATGTGCACACTGCCCACAAAATGAGGTGGAAACTGAGCTGCACTTCCTAACCTCCTGCCAAATGTATGACCATATTGGAGACACATATTTCCCTCAGATTACACAGACCCACAAAGAATTAGAAAACAAATCCAATTTTGACAAACTCCCATATTGCCAGCAGCATACCACCCTGCATACCACTGCTGGCTTGCTTCTGAAGCTAAGCAGGGTTGGTCCTGGTCAGTCCCTGGATGGGAGACTAGATGCTGCTGGAAGTGGTGTTGGAGGGCCAGTAGGAGGCACTCTTTCCTCTGGTCTAAAAAATATCCAAATGCCCCAGGGCAGTGATTGGGGACACTGCCCTGTGTAGGGTGCCGTCTTTCGGATGGGACGTTAAACGGGTGTCCTGACTCTCTGAGGTCATTAAAGATCCCATGGCACTTATCGTAAGAGTAGGGGTGTTAACCCCGGTGTCCTGGCTAAATTCCCAATCTGGCCCTCAAACCATCATGGTCACCTAATAATCCCCAGTTTACAATTGGCTCATTCATCCCCCTCCTCTCCCCTGTAACTATTCCCCAGGTCGTTGCTGCAAATGAGAACGTGTTCTCAGTCAACTTACCTGGTAAAATAACGGTATAAAAAATAAATATCGATTAGGTGAAATACCACTGTGTGCATCACAGCAGCAAGATTTGTGACCCGTTGCCACAAGAAAAGGGCAACCAATGAAGCATAAACACCATTATAAATACATCCCATATTTATGTTGATTTATTTTCCCTTTTGCACATTGTAACACTGTACATAGCCATAATATAACATTTGAAGTGTAATGTTTACTGTTTATTTCTGATAGTTTATTTCACTTGCTTTGGCAATGTAAACATATTTCCCATATCAATAAAGCCCTTTGAATTAAAGATATATATATATATATATATATATATACAGCGTTCTTCCCCAAAAGAGGGGAGGGCAACCTACACTGCAAGTTTTTACACACTCTCTCTCCCTCTTCATCCCTCCCCTCTATGCCTCTCTTTCTCGCCAACTTTTTGTCTCTTTCCTTCACTTACTGCACTTGATATGAGGGGGAAAACTGCCGGCGTTAAAGAATTCAGCTATAATACTGTGACCCACAGTGAGGAAGAATGTTAATCTAATCATGTAAATGTACTTGGCCAAGACTCAGACAGGAGCTCAAGCAAGGCGACCTTTCTTTATAGGACACAACTTTGTGAAGGCTTGACTACACTTTGGAAAAAGGACCTAACACAAAAAAGGCCCAAATCCAAAGAAAAAAGGGAAATGGCTGAGGTTTGCATTCCCTAGCTGTGCATAGTATTATATTAGTTCACTTCTCTGTGGAAAACAACTACTTGAGTTAGTCTTCAAGAGAGACTATTTTACATAAAACTGCAGTCTGCACCCCGGCATTTTATGATCTTCAAATTACACACTTAATTATTTACCGACAACATAGCCTTTATAATACTCTCCTATAACCCATGACACATGGTGCTAGGCTTTCTGCAACACTGAGCAGCGCATTAAAAACAACTTCTAAATAATCCATCGCAGGTAATCAAACCCAATTAGTCATTTTCTTGCATGTCTGTCTGTCTGCCTGTATTTGGCTCGGAACAGATGGAGAAAAGGTTAATGTACTGCAACATGCCTCGCACTGACAGACACCTCAGATGAAGCTGCATCTGGTAAAATCATGTTTTCTGCTTCCCTCTTCAAGATGTGAGAAAAGGAGGAGGAGCGGGAGAGAGAGAAGAGAAGGGTGGTGAGAGGGAGAGGGTGACAGAGAGACAGCGAGACAACGAGAAAGAGCGAAAGAGAGAGAGAGGAACTAGCTAAATCAGTTGACAAGCTTCGAGACACCATCTCCTTCTGGTAAATGTATGCAGGTCTATCATCGAGGTTGGAACAAGCACCAGTCTGATAGCTACACTACATGAGGATGTGTGTGCCAACAGTAGCAGAGCCTGCAAAAACGGAATCTTATGACTTTCAACAGTATGCAATTATTTCCAAGAAAATTTCAACTCAGCAATATGGAGGATTAATATGTTGTCTTTCCATTTGTGCAACAAAGGAAATTTTCTCTCCCTATTCAGTGAAATAATAACATACAAGCCTGCCAGTGATTGGAAGGCCTAGAAAAGGGCAAGTATAGCTTAGGATGCCTATACCATCTCAGAATGCTACTCCTCCTTAAAACTCATCAATTAAACACCTCAATACTTGAATGAAATAATTTTGCACTTACAGAAATTAAATTCAATCAAATGTTATTGGTCACATGCGCCAAATACAACAGTTGTGGACTATACAGTGAAATGCTTACTTACGAGCCTTTTCCCAACAATGCAGAGTTGGAAACGTAATTTATAGATCGGCAGGTGAGGGTGCTCTCGAGTGGCTAGATGTTCTTTACCATTTGGCCATCAGATTTGCCACCAATGCTCCTTATAGGACATATCACTGCTATACTCCTCTGTAAACTGGTCATCTCTGTATACCTGTCGCAAGACCCACTGTGTCACGCCCTGACCGTATCCTTTTTATGTCTCTATTTTGGTTGGTCAGGGTGTGAGTTTGGGTGGGCATTCTATGTCTGGTGTTCTATGTTGTCCTTGTTTTGTATTTCTATGTGTTTGGCCTGGTATGGTTCCCAATCAGAGGCAGCTGTCTATCGTTGTCTCTGATTGAGAATCATACTTAGGTAGCCTGTTCCCACCTGTGTTTGTGGGTGGTTGTTTTCTGTTTTGTGTGTTCACCTTACAGGACTGTTCGTTTGTCGTTTTTGTTGTTACATCAAGTGTTTCGTATTTTATTAAAGGTAATATGAACACTTACCACTCTGCACCTTGGTCCTCTTCTCCTTCTCCCGACGACGGTCGTTACAGAACCACCCACCACTAAAGGACCAATCAGCGTGTGAAAATGGACTCCTGGACATGGGAGGAAATTTTGGACGGCAAGGAACCCTGTGCACAGCCGGGGGAGTATCGCCGTCCGAAAGAGGAGCTGGAGGCAGCTAGAGTGGAGCGGCGACACTACGAGGAATTGGCGCGAGATAACGGGCACGAGAGGCAGCCCCAGAATTTTTTTTTGGGGGGGGGGGGGGGGGCACACGGGGAGATTGCCGGACTCAGGTAGGAGAACTAAGCCAACTCCCCGTGCTTGCCGTGGCGAGAGAGTGACTGGGAAGGCACCGTGTTATGCGGTGAAGCGCACGGTGTCCCCAGTGCGCACGCATAGCCCGGTGCGCTACATTGCAGCTCCTCGAATCGGCCGGGCTAGAGTGGGCATCGAGCCAGGAGGGTTGATGCCGGCTCAGCGCATCTGGTCTCCAGTGCGTCTCCTCGGCCCGGGGTATACTGCACCAGCCCTACGCATGGTGTCCCCGGTTCGCCAGCACAGCCCAGTGCGGCCTGTTCCAACTCCCCGCACTTGCCGGGCTACAGGGGGGATCCAGCCAGGATGAGTTGTGCTAGCTCTGCGCTCGAGACCGCCAGTACGCCTCCACGGTCCAGTACATCCAGTGCCTCGGCCAAGGACAAGGCCTCCTGCATGTCTCCCCAGCCTGGTGAGTTCTGTGCCTGTGCTAAGCCCTAAGCCTCCTGCATGTCGCCCCAGCCTGGTGAGTCCTGTGCCTTCTCCCAGAGCCAGGCCTCCTGTGTGTCTCTCCATTCCAGTGATGATCCATGGCACGAAGCCTCCAATGATAATCCATGGCACGAAGCCTCCAATGATAATCCATGGCAAGAAGCCTCCAGTGATGATCCATGGCACGAAGCCTCCAATGATGATCCATGGCAAGAAGCCTCCAGTGATGATCCATGGCAAGAAGCCTCCAACGAAGGACGCTAGTCCGGAGCCTCCAGCGACGCCCTCTAGTCCGGAGCCTCTAGCGACGCCCTCTAGTCCGGAGCCTCTAGCGACGCCCTCTAGTCCGGAGCCTCCGGCTGCTCCGGACAGGAGGGAGCCTCCGGCTGCTCCGGACAGGAGGGAGCCTCCGGCTGCTCCGGACAGGAGGGAGCCTCCGGCTGCTCCGGACAGGAGGGAGCCTCCGGCTGCTCCGGACAGGAGGGAGCCTCCGGCTGCTCCGGACAGGAGGGAGCCTCCGGCTGCTCCGGACAGGAGGGAGCCTCCGGCTGCTCCGGACAGGAGGGAGACTCCGGCTGCTCCGGACAGGAGGGAGACTCCGGCTGCTCCGGACAGGAGGGAGACTCCGGCTGCTCCGGACAGGAGGGAGACTCCGGCTGCTCCGGACAGGAGGGAGACTCCGGCTGCTCCGGACAGGAGGGAGACTCCGGCTGCTCCGGACAGGAGGGAGACTCCGGCTGCTCCGGACAGGAGGGAGACTCCGGCTGCTCCGGACAGGAGGGAGACTCCGGCTGCTCCGGACAGGAGGGAGACTCCGGCTGCTCCGGACAGGAGGGAGACTCCGGCTGCTCCGGACAGGAGGGAGACTCCGGCTGCTCCGGACAGGAGGGAGACTCCGGCTGCTCCGGACAGGAGGGAGACTCCGGCTGCTCCGGACAGGAGGGAGACTCCGGCTGCTCCGGACAGGAGGGAGACTCCGGCTGCTCCGGACAGGAGGGAGACTCTGGGCTGCTCCGGACAGGAGGGAGACTCCGGGCTGCTCCGGACAGGAGGGAGACTCCGGCTGCTCCGGACAGGAGGGAGACTCTGGGCTGCTCCGGACAGGAGGGAGACTCCGGGCTGCTCCGGACAGGAGGGAGACTCCGGCTGCTCCGGACAGGAGGGAGACTCCGGCTGCTCCGGACAGGAGGGAGCCGGAGTCTCCCTCCTGTCCGGAGCAGCCGGAGTCTCCCTCCTGTCCGGAGCAGCCAGAGTCTCCCTCCTGTCCGGAGCAGCCAGAGTCTCCCTCCTGTCCGGAGCAGCCAGAGTCTCCCTCCTGTCCGGAGCAGCCAGAGTCTCCCTCCTGTCCGGAGCAGCCAGAGTCTCCCTCCTGTCCGGAGCAGCCAGAGTCTCCCTCCTGTCCGGAGCAGCCAGAGTCTCCCTCCTGTCCGGAGCAGCCAGAGTCTCCCTCCTGTCCGGAGAAATATGCGTCAATATGAATGTCTGTGTGTATTTTGTGTGTGTGAGCGTATGTGGAGGTGTTTAACTATACTTGTACGGACCAATTGGGGACATTTTGTTAGTCCCCACAAGGCCAAATGATATTTCTAGGGGGTTTAGGGTTAAGGTTAGAATTAGTGTTAGAATTAGGTTTAGGGTTAGGAGCTAGAATTAGGATTAGGAACTAGGGTTAGGGTTAGGTTTAGGTTTAGGATTAAGTTTAGGTTTTCGGGTTATGGGTAAGGGTTAGGTTTAGTGTTATGGGTTAGGGAAAATAGGATTTTGAATGGGACTGAATTGTGTGTCCCCACAAGGTTAGTTAGACAAGACTGTGTGTGTGTTGGAGTGTCAGTGTAGTGTGTGTGAGTGTGTGTCTAGTGAGTTTGCAATGACCCAGTGCAAGGGACAATTACGATAAATAAATCATAATGGGGGTCAATGTAAACAGTCCAGGTAGCCATTTGATTAACTGTTGAGCATTCTTATGACTTGGGGGTAAAAACTGTTGAGGTGCCTTTTGGTTCCAGACTTTGCACTCCTGTACCACTTGCCATGTGATAGCAGAGAGAACAGTCTATGACTTGGGTGTCTGGAGTCTTTGACAAATTTTAGGATCTTCCTGTGACACCGCCTGGTATAGAGGTCCTGGTTTGCATGAAGCTCGGCCCCAGTGATGGGAGTTCAACCCCAGTGATATATTGGGCCGTACGCACTACCCTCTGTGGCGCCTTGCAGTCGGACTCAGAGCAGTTGCCATACCAAGCAGTGATGCAGCCAGTCAAGATGTTCTCAATGGAGTAGCTGTAAAACCTTTTGAGGATCTGAGGGCCAATGCCAAATATTTTCAGCCTCCTGAGGGGAAACAGGCATTGTCGTACCCTCTTCACAACTATGTTGGTGTGTAAAGACCATGAAAGGTCCTTAGTGATGTGGATACAGAGGAACTTGAAGTTCTCAACCCGCTCCACTACAGCCCTGTCAATGTGAATGGGGTCGTGTTCGGCACTCCATTTCCTGTCATCTACGATAACCTCCTTTGTCTTGCCCACATTGAGGGAGAGGTTGTTGTCCTGGCATCCGGATTAGTGTCCTGCTACTTGAAAGTGGCAGCTCTAGCCTTTAGGTCAGTGAAGATGTTGCCTGCAATCCTTGGCTTCTGGTTGGGATATGTACATACGTTCACTGTGGGGACAACGTTATCAATTAACTTATTAATGAAGCCGGAGACTGATGTGGTAAACTCCTCAATGCCATCAGATGAATCCCAGAACAAATTCCAGTCTGTACTAGCAAAACAGTCCTGTAGCTTAGCATCCGTTTCATCGGACCACTTCCGTATTGAGTGTTTGCTTGTAAGCAGGAAGCAGGACGATAGAGTTATGGTCTGATTTGCCATATGGAAGGTGGGGGAGAGCTTTGTATACCGTCTCTGTGTGTGGACTTAGAGTGGGATCTAGAGTTTTTTCCCCCCTCTAGTTGCACAAGTTACATGCTGGTAGAGATGAGGTAAAAACAGATTTCAGTTTTCCTGCATTAAAATCACCGGCCACTAGGAGCACCGCCTTAATGAGCATTGTCTTGTTTGCTTATGGCCATATCCAGCTCGTTGAGTGCAGTCTTACTGCCAGCATCTGTTTGTGGTGGTAAATAGACAGCTGAAAATGGCCTAGGTAAATAGTATGGTATACAGCTTATCATTAGGTATTCTAACTCAGGCGAGCAGAACCTCAAGACTTCCTTAATATTAGAGATCGCTCACCAGCTGTTGTTAATAAAAGAGACACACCACCCCCCGATCTTACCTGACTCTGCTGTTCTGTCCTGCCGACGCATAGAAAACCAGCTAGATGTATATTATCTATGTCCTTATTCAGCCATGACTCAGAGAAGCAGAGTATATTACAGTTCTTAATGTCCCGTTGAGATTGAGAGGATCTGCAGAGAAGAATGGGAGAAACTCCCCAAATACAGGTGTGCCAAGCTTGTAGCGTCATACCCAAGAAGACTCAAGGCTGTAATCGCTGCCAAAGGTACTTCAACAAAGTACTGAGTAAAGGGTCTGAATACTTATGTAAATGTGTTAAAAAATAAATGTTTTTTATTTTTAATACATTTACAAAAATGTCTAAAAAAACAGTTTTTGCTTTGTCATTATGGGGTATCGTGTAGATTGATGAGGGGGAAAAGGCTGTAACGTAATAAAATGTAGAAAAAGTCAAGGGGGCGGAATACTTTCCGAACACACTGTAGAAAACGATGGCGGAAACATTTATGTACCAAAATTTAAAAAATATTTTAAAATGCACAAAATAGCGTAAAACATCCGCCATTCCCTCCGGCGCCATTCCCCTGAACATGCCAAAGCAATCAACACTTCCCAACAAATCCCTTTTCCCCCTCAATTTCACAAACTGTTTCTCACTCCTCCTCCCCTCTCTCCTCCCTTTCATTCTATGATTGTGTGTGTCGGTGTTGGAGCCCCCAGACTGCCCAGGTCTGGTTAAATGAGGCACTGGGAGAGAAAGACAACAGTAGTAGCTGTTATTCACTGACACATTCCTCCTCTGGCAATAATAATTTCCAAAGCTGCACTCAGACACATAGAGTGTGAGACAGTCCGCATTCCAGACCTCACTTCTGCCACTCTGCCCTGCTGTAATGACTTCATGTGCAAAGTCAAGAGGCCCTGGGTCTGCTGCTGGCCAAAAGCAGTGCATAACTTGCTCTCTGTCACCCAGACCCACACCAGCCCCAGTCCCAGACCTTCTGGATGGGTAGAAATGGTGCATGCAATGGGGTTACCATGACAGGGCTACATGACTGATGTGACAGGTATACCTACAGAGTGCCTGGTACACATAAGCTGCTGTCACTGTGAATCCACTCACTGCCAGTCTCTGTGCTGCTGGCAGGTTGGCAGATGGCAGAGCCGGGGTCCCTCACTGCACCTCTGGTCAAGCCAGGACCATATTGGTAGACTAAGCGTTCATAAAGTGTAGAGCATTGGATCCCAACTCCGGTCCTTGAGTACCCCCAACAGAACACGTTTGTTGTAGTCCCGGGCAAACATACATGATACAACTCATTCAGGGCCTGGTGATTCGTTGACAAGTTGAATCAGGTGTGCTTGTCGACAAATGTGTACTGGTGTAAAGGATAATCTTAAAGTTTAAAGCAAGGCAGAAACCAACATGTCTTCAATGTGTACTTCTTGAACCCAAAATATTGTCGGAATAAAACTTCTGGTACTGGTTTGTTGTGCCATTTACATGCTTGTAACTCATGTAGTAAAAATGTTACACCAGTACCTGAAACGTATTAGCATAATTAAATCAAGGTTTTGAACAGCCAAAAACCTCTAAACTACAAAGCACATGGAGAATTCTGACTGTTTTCAATTTAGCCTTCCAATCAGGGGAGGAGGGTCAGGGTCCGGCCTTGTTTGGTTATATACGCAACTAGTCTGTGAGGCAGAAGGTCACATTCCTGGAGGGGCACTGGGTCTAGTAAAGGAGAGAGAGTGGGATATGCGTCAACAGCAACCTTGGGAAAATCCTCTGCATTATCATTAACAGCAGACTTGTACATTTCCTCAGTGAAAACAATGTACTGAGCAAATGTCAAATTGGCTTTTTACCAAATTATCGTACGACAGAGCACATATTCACCGTGCACACCCTAATTGACAAACAATCAAACCAAAAAAAAAGGCTAGGTCTTCTCATGCTTTGTTGATTTCAAAAAATCCTTCGACTCAATTTGGCATGAGGGTCTGCTATGCAAATTGATGGAAAGTGGTGTTAGGGGGAAAACATACGACATTACAAAATCCATGAACACAAACAACAAGTCTGCGGTTAAAATTGGCAAAAAACACACATTTCTTTCCACAGGGCCGTGGGATGAGACAGAGATGCAGCTCTAGCCCCACCCTCTTCAACATTTACACTGCTCAAAAAAATAAAGGGAACACTTAAACAACACAATGTAACTCCAAGTCAATCACACTTCTGTGAAATCAAACTGTCCACTTAGGAAGCAACACTGATTGACAATAAATTTCACATGCTGTTGTGCAAATTGAATAGACAAAAGGTGGAAATTATAGGCAATTAGTAAGACACCCCCAAAAAAGGAATGGTTCTGCAGGTGGTGACCACACACCACTTCTCAGTTCCTATGCTTCCTGGCTGATGTTTTGGTCACTTTTGAACGCTGGCGGTGCTTTCACTCTAGTGGTAGCATGAGACGGAGTCTACAACCCACACAAGTGGCTCAGGTAGTGCAGCTCATCCAGGGTGGCACATCAATGCGAGCTGTGGCAAAAAGAACACAAACACCAAATTGAGACTCTGCATGCAGAATACTGCAAAGACATCCTCTGTGTACAATGTAAAACACCAAATAATGCATGCAGAGCAGAATTAGGCCGATACCCGCTAATTATCAAAATCTAGAAAATTGCCGTAAAATTGCCTACAACCACCTAAAATGAACCGATTCCCAAACCTTCCATAACAAAGCCATCACCTAGAAAAAGATGAACCTGGAGAAGAATCCCCTAAACAAGCTGGTCCTGGGGCTCTAGTTCACAAACACAAACACACCCCACAGAGCCCCAGGCCAGCAACACAATTAGACCCAACCAAATCATGAGAAAACAAAAAGAGAATTACTTGACACATTGGAAAGAATTTACAAAAAAAACAGAGCAAACTAGAATGATATTTCGCCCTAAACAGAGAGTACACAGTGGCAGAATAACTGACGACTATGACTGACCGAAACTTAAGGAAAGCTTTGACTATGTACAGACTCAGTAAGCATAGCCTTGCTATTGAGAAAGGCCGCCGTAGGCAGACCTGGCTCTCAAGAGAAGACAGGCTATGTGCACACTGACCACAGAATGAGGTGGAACCTGGGATGCACTTCCTAACCTCCTGCCAAATGTATGACCATATTAGAGACACATATTTCCCTCAGATTACACAGATCCACAAATAATTTGAAAACAAACCCAATGTTCATAAACTCCCATATCTACTGGGTGAAATACCACAGTGTGCCATCACAGCAGCAACAATATTTGTGACCTGTTGCCACAAGAAAAGGGCAACCAGTGAAGAACAAACACCATTGTACACTATCGGTCAAAAGTTTTAGAACACCTACTCATTCAAGGTTTTTCTTTATTTTTACTATTTTCTACATTGTAGAATAATAGTGAAGACATCAAAACTATGAACAAACAAATATGGAATCATGGAGTAACCAAAAAAGTGTTAAACAAATCAAAATATATTTTATATTTGAGATTCTTCAAATAGTCACCCTTTCCCTTGATGACAGCTTTGCACACTCTTGGCATTTTCTCAACCATCTTCATGAGGTAGTCACCTGGAATGCATTTCAATTAACAGGTGTGCCGCCTTAATGTTGGGGATGGGGGCGCTGTTTAGACTATTTATGCTAATTTGGCTAATTTTTGAAACGGCTTCCCACAAAATCCTTGATCGTACAATATGCATATTATTATTATTATTGGATAGAAAACAGTCTATAGTTTCTATAGGAGTTGAAATTTTGTCTCTAAGTGGAACAGAGCCCATTCTACAGCAATTTCCCTGACATGGAGTCAGATTTGAGAAATGTTGGCCACTCTTCTGAAGTCAGTTAAAAGGGCACTGTCATTGCTATGACTATACGGACACTTCTTACGTCTTCCCCTGGATGCCTTTACGTGATGACGATTCCAATGGGGTCGATTGCGCGTTCACAGGCCCTATAAATCAAAAAACCCTGTAGCTAGCAAGTCTTTCCTTGCTGCGTAACGCGCGTGCTGGACACCGACCCGCTCCTGTTCCAAGCGTTAGTTTAGCCTGTTATATTTCTCCGGTCATCTTTTCACTCGTTATAGGAGTTAAAAACATCATAAGGTAGTTAATTTAAAGCGTTTTATAGCAATTTATATCCGTTTAGTGCGATTTTGGGACATTTATTTTTGCAACGATGTGAAAAGTTGGGCACGCTTTTCAGTTCATCCCGAACGCAGTTGACATTTCCACATGGCAAGAGGACAGCTTTCCACCAAAAGACGATTTCTCCCAAGAAAGGATCCTTTGCCCAAGATACTGATGGAAGAACAGCTCAAGGTAGGACATTTTTATTATGATAAATCGTGTTTCTGTCGAAACATTTTAGTGGCTTAGGACGCCATGTTTTTTGACGTAGCTTCGCTTGGCTCAAACTGTATTGAAAAGTAAGGATAAATTAAAAAATGTAATAACGCAATTGTATTAAGAATTAAATTGTCTATCAATCCCTGTCCACCCTATATTTTTTAGTCACGTTTATGAGTATTTATGTATAAGAGTAGATCACTGTCTAAGTGGCGCAAGGACTTTTTCTTTACCAGCTTGTCTACATTTCACATTGTCTAACCATGATTTTGGTGGCTAAATATAAACATTTTCGATCAAACTGTATATGCATGTTGTAATGTGATGTTACAGGAGTGTCATCGGAAGAATTCTGAGAAGGTTAGTGAAAAAATTTATATCTTTTGGCGATGTTGACTTTTATCGCTCACTTTGGCTAGAATCAATGCTGGGCTGCTAATTGCTATGTGCTAAGCTAATATAACGATTTATTGTGTTTTCGCTGTAAGACACTTAGAAAATCTGAAATATTGTCTGTATTCACAGGATCTGTGTCTTTCGATTCGTGTATGCTGTGTATTTTTACGAAATGTTTGATGATTAGTAGTTAGGTAAACACGTTGCTCATTGTAATTATTCTAGTCCATTTGTGACGGTGGGTGCAATTGTAAACTATGCCATCTACCTGAAATATGCACTTTTTTCTAACAAAACCTATCCCATACCATAAATATGTTATCAGACTGTCATCTAATGAGTTTTTTTGTTGGTTAGGGGCTATAAATATCTTAGTTTAGCCGAATTGGTGATGGCTACTGGTGTTGGTGGACAAATAAAAGATGGTGGATTATGCTAATGTGTTTTTAGGTAATAGATGTACATCTTTACATATTGTGTCTTCCCTGTAAAACATTTTAAAAATCGGAAATGTTGACTGGATTCACAAGATCTGTGTCTTTCATTAGCTGTATTGGACTTTAATGTGTGAAAGTTAAATATTTGAAAAAAATATTATTTTTGAATTTCGCGGCACTGGTTTTTCAGTGGGAGGGGGGGGGTGTGCCGCTAGCGCCACGCTGATCCTAGACAGGTTAAAAGTTCATTTGTGGAATTTCTTTCCTTAATGTGTTTGAGCCAATCAGTTGTGTTGTGACCAGGTAGAGGGGTATACAAAAGATGGCCCTATTTGGTAAAAGACCTAGTCCATATTATGGCTAGAACATCTCAAATAAGCAATGAAAATGACAAGTTCAGGGAGTGAGTGTTTTAATGAATAAACACAACATAATGCAAAACAGGAAACACTAACAGCACACAGACATGAAACAATAATGCCTGGGGAAGGAACAAAAGGGAGTGCCATATAGGGAAGGTAATCAGGGAGGTGATGGAGTCCAGGTGAGTTTGAAGACGTGCAAGTGCGCGTAACGATGGTGACAGGTGTGTGCCATTACGAGGAACCTGGTGACCTAGAGGCCGAAAGCACACGTGACAACATGAAGGTCAGTCAATCTGGAAAATTTCAAGAACCATCAAGCGCTATGATGAAACTGGCTCTCACGAGGACCGCCACAGGAAAGGAAGACCCAGAGTTACCTCTGTGGCAGAGTATAAGTTCATTAGAGTTACCAGCCTCAGAAATTACATCCCAAGTAAATGCTTCACAGAGTTCAAGTAACAGACACATCTCAACATCAACTGTTCAGAGGAGACTGCGTGAATCAGGCCTTCATGGTCAAATTGCTGCAAAGATACCACAACTAAAGAACATCAATAAGAAGAAGAGACTTGCTTGGGCCGTGTCTTTGTGAGACGTGATGTGGGTGAACAGATGATCTCTGCATGTACAGTCATGGCCAAAAGTTTTGAGAATGACACAAATATACATTTTCACAAAGTCTGCTGCCACAGTTTGCATATACTCCAGAATGTTATGAAGAGTGTTCTGATGAATTGCAATTAATTGCAAAGTCCCTCTTTGCCATGCAAATGAACTAAATCCCCAAAAACCATTTCCGTTGCATTTCAGCCCTGCCACAAAAGACCAGCTGATATCATGTCAGTGATTCTCTCGTTAACACAGGTGTGAGTGTTGACGAGGACAAGGCTGGAGATCACTATGTCATGCTGATTGAGTTCGAATAACAGACTGGAAGCTTCAAAAGGAGGGTGGTGCTTGCAATCATTGTTCTCCCTCTGTCAACCATGGTTACCTGCAAGGAAAAAAATGCCGTCATCATTGCTTTGCAGAAAAAAGGCTTCACAGGCAAGGATATTGCTGCCAGTAAGATTGCATCTAAATCAACCATTTATCGGATCATCAAGAACTTCAAGGAGAGCGGTTCAATTGTTGTGAAGAAGGCTTCAGGGCGCCCAAGAAAGTCCAGCAAGCGACAGGACCGTCTCCTAAAGTTGATTCAGCTGCGGGATCGGGGGACCACCAGTACAGAGCTTGCTCCGGAATGGCAGCAGGCAGGTGTGAGTGCAATACTTTTGCATGATGGCCTGGTATCAAGAAGGGCAGCAAAGAAACCACTTCTTTCCAGGAAAAACATCAGGGACAGGCTGATATTCTGCAAAAGGTACAGGGATTTATCTGCTGAGGACTGGGGTAAAGTCATTTTCTCTGATGAATCCCCTTTCCGATTGTTTGGGGCATCCAGAAAAAAGCTTGTCCGGAGAAGACGAGGTGAGCGGTACTATCAGTCCTGTGTCATGCCAACAGTAAAGCCTCCTGAGACCATTCATGTGTGGGGTTTCTTCTCAGCCAAGGGGGTGGGCTCACTCACAATTTTTCCGAAAAAATCAGCCATGAATAAAGAATGGTACCAACACATCCTCCGAGAGCAACTTCTCCCAACCATCCAGGAACAATTTGGTGACAAACAATGCCTTTTCCAGCATGATGGAGCACCTTGCCATAAGGCAAAAGTGATAACTAAGTGGCTCGGTGAACAAAACATTGATATTTTGGGTCCATGGCCAGGAAACTCCCCAGACCTTAATCCCATTGAGAACTTGTGGTCAATCCTCAAGAGGCGGGTGGACAAACAAAAACCCACAAATTCTGACAAACTCCAAGCATTGATTATGCAAGAATGGGCTGCCATCAGTCAGGATGTGGCCCAGAAGTTAATTGACAGCATGCCAGGGCGGATGCAGAGGTCTTGAAAAAGACTGAAAATATTGACTCTTTGCATCAACTTCATGTAATTGTCAATAAAAGCCTTTGACACTTATGAAATGCTTGTAATTATACTTCAGTATTCCATAGTAACATCTGACAAAAATATCTAAAGACACTGAAGCAGCAAACTTTGTGGAAATTAATATTTGTGTCATTCTCAAAACTTTTGGCCACGACTGTATATTTCCCACTGTAAAGCATGGAGGAGGAGGTGTTATGGTCTCGGGGTGCTTTGCTGGTGACACGGTCTGTGATTTATTTCGAATTCAAGGCACACTTAATCAGCATGGCTACCGCAGCATTCTGCAGCGATACACCATCCCATCTGGATTGGGCTTAGTGGGACTATCATTTGTTTTTCAACAGGACAATGACCCGACACACCTCCAAGCTGTGTAAAGGGCTATTTTACCAAGAAGGAGAGTGATGGAGTGCTGCATCAGATGACCTGGCCTCCACAATCCCCCGACCTCAACCAAATTGAGAAGGTATGGGATGAGTCGAACCGCAGATTGAAGGAAAAGCAACCAACAAGTGCTCAGCATATGTGGGAATTCCTTCAAGACTGTTGGAAAAGCATTTCAGGTGAAGCTGGTTGAGAGAATGCCAAGCGTGTACAAAGCTGTCATCAAGGCAAAGGGTAGCTATATGAAGAATTTAGATTTGTTTAACACTTATTTGGTTACTACATTATTCCATTTGTGTTATTTCATAGTTTTGATGTGTTCACTATTTTTATACAATGTAGAAAATAGTAAAAATTAAGCAAAACCCTTGAATGTTGAGGTGTTCTAAATCTTTTGACCGGTAGCGTAAATACAACCCATTTTTATTTTTATTTTCCCTTTTGTACTTTAACCATTTGCACATCGTTACAACACTGAAAATACAGTATACATAATATGACATTTGAAACAAGTTTATAATTTTGGAACTTCTGTGAGTGTAATGTTTACTGCTCAATTTTATTGTTTATTTCACTTTTGTTTATTATCTACTTCACTTGCTTTGGCAATGTTAACATATGTTTCCCATGCCAATAAAGCCCCTTGAATTGAATTGAATTGAGAGACCCCCTTATTTTAAACACAGGTCAGGTCGTATTGTGACTTTGACTCCAGGTCAGTTTAGACTATCATGGTCATCTCTCTAACAGAGACACAGACACTTAGTGCTGTCTAGAGACCAGACAGACAAGCGTAACACTGCCCCACCGCAAACTAAAGCAATAAACAGGCCTTCTATGAAACCATCATTAAGTCCCGGTGTGGAAAAAATAGAAACAATATTCAAAACCTCTTAGTGCTTTTAGCAAGTGAATGTAATTGTTTAGTAGATTGGGATCAAATGTAAAAATCTAATCAAATTGTATTTGTCACATGCGGCGAATACAACTATATACAGGGAGTACAAGTACCAGATCAATGTGCAGCTATATACAGGAAGTACCAGTACCAGATCAATGTGGAGCTATATACAGGAAGTACCAGTACCAGATCAATGTGGACCTATATACAGGGTGTACCAGTACCAGATCAATGTGCAGAGGTGCAAGGTATTTGAGGTAGATACTGCATGTACATGAAGGCAGGGTAAAAGTGACTAGGCATCAGGATAGATAATAATAATAATAATAATAATAATAATAATAAGAGTCAAATAAAGAACAGAGTAGCAGCAAATTATGAGTGTAAAAGTGTGTGAGTGTGCGTATGTTTGTGTGTAACGTGTATGTATGTGTGTTTGTGTTGTGTTGGTATGCGCTACGTGCATATGTAGTGTATGTGAATGGGTGTGGGTTTTGTGTGGGAATGGCAATGTAGCGTGTGTGAGTGTATATGATGTCTATCACAGGAGGTTGGTGGCACCTTAATTGGGGAGAACGGGCTCGTGGTAATGGCTGGAGTGGAATAGGTGGAATGGTATCCACCACATCATTCTCATGGTTTCCAGGTTTTGATGCCACTCCATTACCTCCAGCCATTATTATGAGCCGTCCTCCCCTCAGCAGCCTCCACTAGTGTGTACTGTATATATAGTCTTGTGATTTTGCATAGGGTCAATGCAAGATAGAGTCAGTACAGATCATTTGGGTACCATTCATTTACTATTTAGCAGTCTTATCCTGTTGGTCCGAGGACCGATGCTCCGGTTCCGGTTTGCCCGACGGTAGCAGAGTTAACAGTGTATGCCATAGTAGCTGGAGTCTTTGGCAATTTTTCAGGCATTCCTCTGACTCCACCTGATATAGAGGTCATGGATTACAGGGAGCCCCAGTGATGTACTGCGCAGTCCTCATCATCCTCTGTAGCGCTTTGCGGTCAAGGGTGATGCATTTGCCATACAAAGCGGTGATGCAACCAGTTTAGATGCTCTCGATGGTGCAGCTATAGAACTTTGAGGATCTGAGGGCCCATGCCAAATCTTTTCAGCCTCCTGAGGGGGAAGAGGGGCTACCGTTCCCCCTTCACGACTGTGCGTGGACCACGTTAAGACCTTAATGATATGGATGCCAAGGAACTTGAAGCTCTCGACCTTCTCCACAACAGACCATTCGATGTGGATGGGGGTGTGCTCTCCCCTCTTTCTCCTATAGTCCACGATCAGCTTCTCGGTCTTACTGACATTGACGGAGAGGTTGTTTTCCTGGCACCACACTGCTAAGTCTCTGACCTCAAACTTGATGATGGTGTTGGAGTCGTGTGTGGTCACTCAGTTGTGGGTGGACAAGTATTACAGGAGGGGACTAAGCACACACCCCTGAGAAGCCCCCGTGTTGAGGGTCAGCGTGGCGGAGGTGTTGTTGCCTACCCTCACCACCCGGGGACGGCCCATCAGGAAGTCTAGGACCCAGCTGCAAACAGAGGGGTTCAGTCCCAGGGTCCCTAGATAAGTGGGTGAACCAGGACAGACAGGAATTAAGTACATACACCAGAGAGGGATTTGATCTGAAGGATGAAGGTCTGAGTCACCCACACCAAAGGAATATAAATAGCCTGCCCTACAAAAGGCATCTCTACCTCTCTCTCTCCCTCTGTCTCTGTCTCTCTGTATGTCAGAAATACACTGGGGCAAAAGTGATCAGCCGTAAACTCTACACCAGGTATTCCCAAACTGGGGTACGCGTTACACGCAATGCCGTCGGGGGTACGCCAAATAAAAATGTGATTCACATTTTCTAAATTTTTTCTTCAAATTTTGAAACAGTATATTTTTATTTTCCAACGGGGCTATACATTTGGGTGAGTTTTTTTTCTCGCCTGAGTGGCCTCGTTTCACTGCCAAAAATGAAACGAAACCATCTAGTGTTCAGCAAAATAACAACACAATGTCAAATACAGGTAGCCTAGTCAAATAATTAACATCCAATCACATTAACCGTTACTGTCTCACAGGAAACCTTCACTCTTGCGCAGACATTTAGCAACAAAACATGACAATTTGAAAAATTAGCCATGGGAGTTTTTGGATTGAGAATAAAGATGACTTTCGAGTAGTAAGACATGTATAAAAGCAACAGATACCATTAATAAGAAGGGTCTAGAAGTGTCTTATATGGTGAGCTACCGACTGGCTAGGACAGGCAAGCCCCATGCTATTGTGGTGGACTTAATTCTTCCTGCTGCCACGGATATTGCTTGGACAATACTGTGGGAAAAGGCTCAAAACACTATACAGACAATGACTTCATCAAACAACACTGTTTCACGAAGAATCAGTGACATGGCAGGAGATGTTTTGAAACAATTACTGCTTCGCGTACAAACCAGTGAATTATATGCGTTACAGCTGGATGAGTCAACAGACGTGGAGGGCCTGGCACAGCTTCTGGTATACGTCCGTTACATTTATGGGGGGTCAATTAAGGAAGACATCCTCTTCTGCAAACCACTGTAAACCAGGACCATGATATTTTTAAAGTACTGGACAGCTTTGTGACATCAAATGGAATTTGGTGGTCAAGATGTGTTGGTATCTGTACTGATGGCGCAAAAGATATGACAGGGAGACATAGTGGATTGCTAACGCATGTGTAAGCAGTTGCTTCCAACACCACTTGGGTACACTGCAGCATCCCCCGACAGGCTCTTGCTACCAAGGGAATGCCTGACAGCTTGAAAGACATTTTGGACACTACAGTGAAAATGTTTAACTTTGTTAAAGCATGGCCCTGAACTCTCATGTATTTTCTGCATTATGCAATGATATGGGCAGCGATGAAATCACAAGTGAAATATACCATAACACAGGTTAGCTTGTTGTTAATCCACCTATCGTGTCAGATTTTGAAAATATGCTTTACAGCGAAAGCAATCCAAGCGTGTGTGAGTTAATCAATCACTAGACAAAAAAGTAAGAACAACTAGCCTCAAATTAGCTTGGTCACGAAAGTCAGAAAAGCAATCAAATTAATCGCTTACTTTTGATGATCTTCGGATGTTTAAACTCACGAGACTCCCAGTTACACAATAAATGTTATTTTTGTTCGATAAAGATTAGTTTTATAACTAAAAACCGCCATTTGATTTGCGCGTTATGTTCAGAAAACCACAGGCTCGTTCCGGTCCTGAAGGGCAGACGAAAATTCAAAAAAGTATCCGTAATGTTCGTAGAAACATGTCAAACGTTTTTTTATAATCAATCCTCAGATTGTTTTTAACATACATAAATCGATAATATTTCAACCGGACAGTAAACTATTCAATACTACAGAGAAAGAAAATGTTGAGCTACAACTCTCGGGCGCATGAACTAATCAAAGGACACCTGACGCGTTTTGATAAATCTCGCTTATTTTTCAAAATAAAAGCTTGAAACTATGTCTAAAGCCTGGTCACAGCCTGAGGAAACCATTGGAAAATATGGTTGATAGCGCTTGAAATGGAGGAGGGGCAGGCAATGGAACAGGGATTTTTCCAAATAAAAGGCACTTCCGGGTTGGATTTCCTCAGGTTTTCGCCTGCAAAATCAGTTCTGTTATACTCACAGACAATATTTTGACAGTTTTGGAAACTTTAGAGTGTTTTCTATCCTAATCTGTCAATTATATGCATATTCTAGCATCTGGGCCTGAGAAATAGTCAGTTTACCTTGGGAACGCTATTTTTCCAAACATAAAAATAGTGCCCCCTAGCTGAAAGAGGTTAAGAAGTTGGAGCTCTTTTCTGTCTGCATTAACAAGGACATTGTGTACAAATGAACTCAAGCTTACTGACAATGTCAAATGTGATATAGTGAAGCACCTGAGTGAGCTGGGTGCACAATTACGCAGGTACTTTCCTGAAACGGATGACATAAACAACTGTATTCGTTATCCCTTTCATGCTCTGCCTCCAGTCCACTTACTGATATCTGAACAAGAGAGCCTCATCAAAATTGCAACAAGTGGTTCTGTGAAAATTGAATTGAATCAGAAGCCACTGCCAGATTTCTGGATAGGGCTGCGCTCATAGTTTCTTGCCTTGGCAAATCACGCTGTTAAAACATTGATGCCCTTTGCAACCACGTACCTATGTGAGACTGGATTCTCGGCCCTCACAAGCATGAAATTTAAATACAGGCACATACTGTGTGTGGAAAACGATTTAAGACAGACTCTCCAATACAACCCAACATTGCAGTTATATGCATCCTTTCAAGGACACCCTTCTCATTAACCTGTGGTGAGATTATTCAAAAATGTTATGAACAAATAAGGTTTTATATGTAAGATGGCTAAATAAAGAGCAAAATGTTGATTATTGATATGTTATTATTTGTGCCCTGGTCCTATAAGAGCTCTTCCCACGAGCCAGGTTGTGACAAAAACTCACAATTATGTTTAATAAATGTATCGTATAGTGTGTGTTTGTAACAGGCTTACAATGATGGCAAAAAACAACATTTGAGAGTGCGCTGACCCTGGTGCTAGAGGGGGTACGCAGCTGGAGGTTAAATGTCTGAAGGGGTACGGGACTATAAAAAGTTTTGGAACCACTGCTCTAACCAATGGAATTGGAATGTCCTTCTACACAGAGAGATCCGTACAATATAGTCTAGCTATGTCGACTAGCTAGAGAAAGAGAAAAGAGCCTGAGAGGAAGAGGGGCCACATACAGAACGAGTGACTGTGTTACAAATGGCACCCTATTCCCTTTATAGTGCACTAATTTTGACCAGGGCATATAGGTCTCTAGTCAAAAGTAGTGCACTATATAGGGAATATGGTTCATTTGGGACACATACATTGTGGGCAAGAAAAAAATCCACAATGCCGCCTTTTCACAGAGAGGTGATGACACATTTACGGGAAGCTCAAATTTTCCTAATGACACGGAGGAGAACGGAGGGAGAGAGGGGAAGAAGGGAGGAGGAGTGGTGGACTGAGGCTCATTGTTAGGCTGCAGGTGATTTACAAGAGGCCGGGGGCTCCTGGGCTCTGCCAGTGAGGGATATATCTGTCTGCATGCCTGCCGTCGCTATAGCACTGTGCCTTTATGTCAATTGTGGCGTTGCAGGGCCAATGAGGGTATGAGGGTGCGAGCGTGCGTGTCTGTGTGTGCGTGTGCGTGTGCGTGTGTGTGTGTGTGTGGAAAGCAGTGTGGTGTAGTGCCATCCCGGGGCCAGGCTGAGGTCCATACATCTCACCTACAGACATCACTGAGATCAAAGGATGCACCGTTCCTCTAAAGGAACCTCACAACATTTGCACAGGACAGGGGTAGTTGGTAGTGTACCCCAGCCCATCTCTACCTTACTGGCTATACTGTCTGAATACTCACCAGAACAAGTCTCTTTTGAGTGCCACCACCATTCACCACTTGACCTTTCACCCCTACATACCACAGTAAGAAAACAGACCTGGGATGCGACACAAATGGAACCCTATTCCCTACATAGTGCACTACTTTTGTCAAGGGCCCATAAGGCTCTGGTCAAAGGTAGTGTACTATATAGGGAATAGGGTATTGTTTGGAGCCCAGTCTTGGTTTAAGTGTGTCAATGGTCACTTGATGTGAGTGAATGAGGATTGAAAGACATGCTTCGTGTCAGTGGTTTCCTGTTGATGAATCCATCAAGGAACACAATCTACAGTGTCTGACAGCATTGTCTTGACATTCTTCAGAAGACATCAATGTAAAAAGGCTCAACAATCCCCTAGTAGCACTTTAGTAAGTGTTTGATCACAATGAGTGAGGGGATAAAGGTCATCTGAAATACAGTATACATTCTTGGGAAAAAAGCAGACTGGTGTTTCCAGAAACCATGACCTTACTGATGCACAGTGACTGTAGTACAGCATGTAAAGATAATATGAACATCTTCATTAACAACTCACCAAACATACACTTGACCATGACAACACAGTTCAAACAATCTGTATTAATATTGTGCTTTCTCCATGACCATCTGTGGGTAGTGAGAACAGCTACACCCTGTCAGCTTAACAGGGATGTTGATGATAGCTTATTCCAAAGCAGTGAATTATTTATTGTTTCTCTTGTTTTGACCACCATGCTGATGTTCCCCTCCACAGAACATCCATGAATTAGAGAGGGGAGCTCTTTGGAAAATGCTCAAATACATCAGTCAACAGCAGGATCAGGATGGGTCTCCTCCACCTTACTCCTACCAATCAGACAGCCGGTACAAACCTCCCTGTCTACTCTGTGGAGTCCAGTAACCAACTGTGGACATTGTGTTGACACAAGGTTCTCTCTCTCGCTCTCTCTCAGTACACAAAACAACAGGGGGAAAAGTGCATCATTGTATGAAACATTTTGGTGATCGATTTTGGAACAACACTGTCAAAGGCTTGCATTGAAAACAACTAAACCTGAGAGCCAAGACAACAACAAAGCAGAACAGGAAACAGTGTCTGCTGCCAGCAATAGCGTCTCTAGAGTTGAAGAGAGTTCTTTATAAATCAACAGCTAATCACTTTCATTAAGTATTTACTTGCTATTCCATTAATCTGTCTCTGGCTGCCTCTCCTCTCTGACCCCAACTTATAATAACAGAGGGGCCCATCGAGGGCTGCCCCTGCGCTGGCGACTGGGAGCCCCCGAGCTACGAGCCGCTGATCCTCAACCCATTTTAATCCATCATGCACGGACGAGAGAGTAGGAGATGTGTGTGCATGTGGCTGCGAGAGGAGAGGATAGGAGAGTCTGATGCCTTCCTCATCCTTCATACAACAGAATCGGATGCCTTCCTCATCCTTCATACAACAGAGTCGGATGCCTTCCTCATCCTTCATACAACAGAATCGGATGCCTTCCTCATCCTTCATACAACAGAATCGGATGCCTTCCTCATCCTTCATACAACAGAATCGGATGCCTTCCTCATCCTTCATACAACAGAGTCGGATGCCTTCCTCATCCTTCATACAACAGAATCGGATGCCTTCCTCATCCTTCATACAACAGAATCGGATGCCTTCCTCATCCTTCATACAACAGAGTCGGATGCCTTCCTCATCCTTCATACAACAGAATCGGATGCCTTCCTCATCCTTCATACAACAGAGTCGGATGCCTTCCTCATCCTCCATACAACAGAGTCGGATGCCTTCCTCATCCTTCATACAACAGAGTCGGATGCCTTCCTCATCCTTCATACAACAGAGTCGGATGCCTTCCTCATCCTCCATACAACAGAGTCGGATGCCTTCCTCATCCTTCATACAACAGAGTCGGGTGCCTTCCTCATCCTTCATACAACAGAGTCGGATGCCTTCCTCATCCTCCATACAACAGACTCGGATGCCTTCCTCATCCTTCATACAACAGAGTCGGATGCCTTCCTCATCCTCCATACAACAGAGTCGGGTGCCTTCCTCATCCTCCATACAACAGAGTCGGATGCCTTCCTCATCCTTCATACAACAGAATCGGATGCCTTCCTCATCCTTCATACAACAGAGTCGGATGCCTTCCTCATCCTTCATACAACAGAGTCGGATGCCTTCCTCATCCTTCATACAACAGAGTCGGATGCCTTCCTCATCCTTCATACAACAGAGTCGGATGCATTCCTCATCCTTCATAAAACAGAGAAAATGCCTTCCTCATCCTTCATATAACAGAGTCGGATGCCTTCCTCATCCTTCATACAACAGAGTCCGATGCCTTCCTCATCCTTCATACAACAGAGAGTCGGGTGCCTTCCTCATCCTTCATACAACAGAGTCGGATGCCTTCCTCATCCTTCATACAACAGAATCGGATGCCTTCCTCATCCTTCATACAACAGAGAGTCGGATGCCTTCCTCATCCTTCATACAACAGAATCGGATGCCTTCCTCATCCTTCATATAACAGAGTCGGATGCCTTCCTCATCCTTCATACAACAGAGAGTCGGATGCCTTCCTCATCCTTCATATAACAGAGATCCGGGTGCCTTCCTCATCCTTCACGCAACAGAGAGTCGGATGCCTTCCTCATCCTTCATATAACAGAGAGCCGGGTGCCTTCCTCATCCTTCACGCAACAGAGAGTCGGATGCCTTCCTCATCCTTCATATAACAGAGATCCGGGTGCCTTCCTCATCCTTCATACAACAGAGTCGGATGCCTTCCTCATCCTTCACACAACAGAGAGTCGGGTGCCTTCCTCATCCTTCACGCAACAGAGAGTCGGATGCCTTCCTCATCTTTCATACAACAGAGAGTCGGGTGCCTTCCTCATCCTTCACACAACAGAGAGTCGGATGCCTTCCTCATCCTTCATATAACAGAGTCGGGTGCCTTCCTCATCCTTCATACAACAGAGAGTCGGATGCCTTCCTCATCCTTCACACAACAGAGAGTCGGATGCCTTCCTCATCCTTCACACAACAGAGTCGGGTGCCTTCCTCATCCTTCACACAACAGAGAGTCGGATGCCTTCCTCATCCTTCATATAACAGAGTCGGATGCCTTCCTCATCCTTCACACAACAGAGAGTCGGATGCCTTCCTCATCCTTCATACAACAGAGTCGGATACCTTCCTCATCCTCCATACAACAGAGTCGGGTGCCTTCCTCATCCTCCATACAACAGAGTCGGATGCCTTCCTCATCCTTCATACAACAGAATCGGATGCCTTCCTCATCCTTCATACAACAGAGAGTCGGATGCCTTCCTCATCCTTCATACAACAGAGTCGGATGCCTTCCTCATCCTTCATACAACAGAGTCGGATGCCTTCCTCATCCTTCATACAACAGAATCGGATGCCTTCCTCATCCTCCATACAACAGAGTCGGATGCCTTCCTCATCCTTCATACAACAGAATCGGATGCCTTCCTCATCCTCCATACAACAGAGTCGGATGCCTTCCTCATCCTTCATACAACAGAGTCGGATGCCTTCCTCATCCTTCATACAACAGAGTCGGATGCCTTCCTCATCCTTCATACAACAGAGTCGGATGCCTTCCTCATCCTTCATACAACAGAGTCGGATGCCTTCCTCATCCTTCATACAACAGAGTCGGATGCCTTCCTCATCCTTCATACAACAGAGAAAATGCCTTCCTCATCCTTCATATAACAGAGTCGGATGCCTTCCTCATCCTTCATACAACAGAGTCCGATGCCTTCCTCATCCTTCATACAACAGAGAGTCGGGTGCCTTCCTCATCCTTCATACAACAGAGTCGGATGCCTTCCTCATCCTTCATACAACAGAATCGGATGCCTTCCTCATCCTTCATATAACAGAGCCGGATGCCTTCCTCATCCTTCATACAACAGAGAGTCGGATGCCTTCCTCATCCTTCATATAACAGAGATCCGGGTGCCTTCCTCATCCTTCACGCAACAGAGAGTCGGATGCCTTCCTCATCCTTCATATAACAGAGATCCGGGTGCCTTCCTCATCCTTCACGCAACAGAGAGTCGGATGCCTTCCTCATCCTTCATATAACAGAGATCCGGGTGCCTTCCTCATCCTTCATACAACAGAGTCGGATGCCTTCCTCATCCTTCACGCAACAGAGAGTCGGGTGCCTTCCTCATCCTTCACGCAACAGAGAGTCGGATGCCTTCCTCATCCTTCATACAACAGAGAGTCGGGTGCCTTCCTCATCCTTCACACAACAGAGAGTCGGATGCCTTCCTCATCCTTCATATAACAGAGTCGGGTGCCTTCCTCATCCTTCATACAACAGAGAGTCGGATGCCTTCCTCATCCTTCACACAACAGAGAGTCGGATGCCTTCCTCATCCTTCACACAACAGAGTCGGGTGCCTTCCTCATCCTTCACACAACAGAGAGTCGGATGCCTTCCTCATCCTTCATATAACAGAGTCGGATGCCTTCCTCATCCTTCACACAACAGAGAGTCGGATGCCTTCCTCATCCTTCATATAACAGAGTCGGATGCCTTCCTCATCCTTCATACAACAGAGTCGGGTGCCTTCCTCATCCTTCATATAACAGAGTCGGGTGCCTTCCTCATCCTTCATACAACAGAGTCGGATGCCTTCCTCATCCTTCATACAACAGAGTCGGATGCCTTCCTCATCCTTCATACAACAGAGTCGGATGCCTTCCTCATCCTTCATACAACAGAGTCGGATGCCTTCCTCATCCTTCATACAACAGAGTCGGATGCCTTCCTCATCCTTCATACAACAGAGTCGGATGCCTTCCTCATCCTTCATACAACAGAGTCGGATGCCTTCCTCATCCTTCATACAACAGAGTCGGATACCTTCCTCATCCTTCACACAACAGAGTCGGATGCCTTCCTCATCCTTCACACAACAGAGAGTCGGATGCCTTCCTCATCCTTCACACAACAGAGTCGGGTGCCTTCCTCATCCTTCATACAACAGAGTCGGATGCCTTCCTCATCCTTCACACAACAGAGAGTCGGATGCCTTCCTCATCCTTCATGCAACATTGAGTCGGATGCCTTCCTCATCCTTCACACAACAGAGTCGGGTGCCTTCCTCATCCTTCATACAACAGAGTCGGATGCCTTCCTCATCCTTCACACAACAGAGAGTCGGATGCCTTCCTCATCCTTCATATAACACAGTCGGATGCCTTCCTCATCCTTCATACAACAGAGTCGGATGCCTTCCTCATCCTTCACACAACAGAGAGTCGGATGCCTTCCTCATCCTTCATGCAACATTGAGTCGGATGCCTTCCTCATCCTTCACACAACAGAGTCGGGTGCCTTCCTCATCCTTCATACAACAGAGTCGGATGCCTTCCTCATCCTTCACACAACAGAGAGTCGGATGCCTTCCTCATCCTTCATATAACACAGTCGGATGCCTTCCTCATCCTTCATACAACAGAGTCGGGTGCCTTCCTCATCCTTCATACAACAGAGTCTGATGCCTTCCTCATCCTTCATACAACAGAATCGGATGACTTCCTCATCCTTCATACAACAGAGAGTCGGATGCCTTCCTCATCCTTCATAAAACAGAGAGTCGGATGCCTTCCTCATCCTTCATATAACACAGTCGGATGCCTTCCTCATCCTTCATATAACAGAGTCGGATGCCTTCCTCATCCTTCATACAACAGAGTCGGATGCCTTCCTCATCCTTCATACAACAGCGTCGGATGCCTTCCTCATCCTTCATACAACAGCGTCGGATGCCTTCCTCATCCTTCATACAACAGAGTCGGATGCCTTCCTCATCCTTCATACAACAGAGATCCGGGTGCCTTCCTCATCCTTCATACAACAGAGTCGGATGCCTTCCTCATCCTTCATATAACAGAGTCGGATGCCTTCCTCATCCTTCATATAACAGAGTCGGGTGCCTTCCTCATCCTTCACACAACAGAGAGTCGGATGCCTTCCTCATCCTTCATACAACAGAGTCGGGTGCCTTCCTCATCCTTCATATAACACAGTCGGATGCCTTCCTCATCCTTCATACAACAGAGTCGGATGCCTTCCTCATCCTTCATACAACAGCGTCGGATGCCTTCCTCATCCTTCATACAACAGAGATCCGGGTGCCTTCCTCATCCTTCATACAACAGAGAGTCGGATGCCTTCCTCACCCTTCATACAACAGAGAGTCGGGTGCCTTCCTCATCCTTCACACAACAGAGAGTCGGATGCCTTCCTCATCCTTCATACAACAGAGAGTCGGGTGCCTTCCTCATCCTTCACGCAACAGAGAGTCGGATGCCTTCCTCATCCTTCATACAACAGAGAGTCGGGTGCCTTCCTCATCCTTCACACAACAGAGAGTCGGATGCCTTCCTCATCCTTCATATAACAGAGTCGGGTGCCTTCCTCATCCTTCACACAACAGAGAGTCGGATGCCTTCCTCATCCTTCACACAACAGAGAGTCGGATGCCTTCCTCATCCTTCATATAACAGAGTCGGGTGCCTTCCTCATCCTTCACACAACAGAGAGTCGGATGCCTTCCTCATCCTTCATACAACAGAGTCGGATGCCTTCCTCATCCTCCATAAAACAGAGTCGGATGCCTTCCTCATCCTTCATACAACAGAGTCGGATGCCTTCCTCATCCTTCATACAACAGAGTCGGATGCCTTCCTCATCCTTCATACAACAGAGTCGGATGCCTTCCTCATCCTTCATACAACAGAGTCGGATGCCTTCCTCATCCTTCATACAACAGAGTCGGATGCCTTCCTCATCCTTCACACAACAGAGAGTCGGATGCCTTCCTCATCCTTCACGCAACAGAGAGTCGGATGCCTTCCTCATCCTTCACGCAACAGAGAGTCGGATGCCTTCCTCATCCTTCATACAACAGAGTCGGATACCTTCCTCATCCTTCATACAACAGAGTCGGATGCCTTCCTCATCCTTCATACAACAGCGTCGGATGCCTTCCTCATCCTTCATACAACAGAGTCGGATGCCTTCCTCATCCTTCATACAACAGAGATCCGGGTGCCTTCCTCATCCTTCATACAACAGAGTCGGATAACCTTCCTCATCCTTCACACAACAGAGTCGGATATATTCCTCATACTTCACGCAACAGAGAGTCGGATGCTTTCCTCACCCTTCACGCAACAGAGAGTCGGATGCCTTCCTCATCCTTCATACAAAAGAGAGTCGGGTGCCTTCCTCATCCTTCACACAACAGAGAGTCGGATGCCTTCCTCATCCTTCATATAACAGAGTCGGGTGCCTTCCTCATCCTTCACACAACAGAGTCGGATGCCTTCCTCATCCTTCACACAACAGAGAGTCGGATGCCTTCCTCATCCTTCATATAACAGAGTCGGGTGCCTTCCTCATCCTTCACACAACAGAGAGTCGGATGCCTTCCTCATCCTCCATAAAACAGAGTCGGATGCCATCCTCATCCTTCATACAACAGAGAGTCGGATGCCTTCCTCATCCTTCATACAACAGAGTCGGATGCCTTCCTCATCCTTCATACAACAGACTCGGATGCC
The DNA here is from genome assembly GCF_029448725.1 of Salvelinus fontinalis. Lineage (NCBI taxonomy): Eukaryota > Metazoa > Chordata > Actinopteri > Salmoniformes > Salmonidae > Salvelinus > Salvelinus fontinalis. The sequence continues at coordinate 27,195,646 of NC_074692.1, read as the reverse complement.
TTCCTCATCTTTCATACAACAGAGTCGGGTGCCTTCCTCATCCTTCATACAACAGAGTCGGATGCCTTCCTCATCCTTCATACAACAGAGAGTCGGATGCCTTCCTCATCCTTCATACAACAGAGAGTCGGATGCCTTCCTCATCCATCATACAACAGAGAGTCGGATGCCTTCCTCATCCTTCATACAACAGAGAGTCGGATGCCTTCCTCATCCTTCATACAACAGAGAGTAGGATGCCTTCCTTATCCTTCATATAACAGAGAGTCGGATGCCTTCCTCATCCTTCATAAAACAGAGAAAATGCCTTCCTCATCCTTCCTATAACAGAGAGTCGGATGCCTTCCTCATCCTTCATACAACAGAGAGTCGGGTGCCTTCCTCATCCTTCATACAACAGAGAGTCGGATGCCTTCCTCATCCTTCATACAACAGAGAGTCGGATTCCTTCCTCATCCTTCACGCAACAGAGTCGGATAACCTTCCTCATCCTTCACACAACAGAGTCGGATGCATTCCTCATCCTTCACACAACAGAGAGTCGGATGCCTTCCTCACCCTTCACGCAACAGAGAGTCGGATGCCTTCCTCATCCTTCATACAACAGAGAGTCGGGTGCCTTCCTCATCCTTCATACAACAGAGAGTCGGATGCCTTCCTCATCCTTCATATAACAGAGTCGGGTGCCTTCCTCATCCTTCACACAACAGAGAGTCGGATGCCTTCCTCATCCTTCACACAACAGAGAGTCGGATGCCTTCCTCATCCTTCATATAACAGAGTCGGGTGCCTTCCTCATCCTTCACATAACAGAGTCGGGTGCCTTCCTCATCCTTCACACAACAGAGAGTCGGATGCCTTCCTCATCCTCCATAAAACAGAGTCGGATGCCTTCCTCATCCTTCATACAACAGAGTCGGATGCCTTCCTCATCCTTCATACAACAGAGTCGGATGTCTTCCTCATCCTCCATAAAACAGAGTCGGATGCCTTCCTCATCCTTCATACAACAGAGTCGGATGCCTTCCTCATCCTTCATACAACAGAGTCGGATGCCTTCCTCATCCTTCATACAACAGAGAGTCGGATGCCTTCCTCATCCTTCATACAACAGAGTCAGATGCCTTCCTCATCCTTCATACAACAGAGAGTCGGATGCCTTCCTCATCCTTCATACAACAGAGAGTCGGATGCCTTCCTCATCCTTCATACAACAGAGTCGGATGCCTTCCTCATCCTTCATACAACAGAGAGTCGGATGCCTTCCTCATCCTTCATACAACAGAGAGTCGGATGCCTTCCTCATCCTTCATACAACAGAGAGTAGGATGCCTTCCTTATCCTTCATATAACAGAGAGTCGGATGCATTCCTCATCCTTCATAAAACAGAGAAAATGCCTTCCTCATCCTTCCTACAACAGAGAGTCGGATGCCTTCCTCATCCTTCATACAACAGAGAGTCGGGTGCCTTCCTCATCCTTCATACAACAGAGAGTCGGATGCCTTCCTCATCCTTCATACAACAGAGATCCGGGTGCCTTCCTCATCCTTCATACAACAGAGTCGGATAACCTTCCTCATCCTTCACGCAACAGAGTCGGATGCATTCCTCATCCTTCACATAACAGAGAGTCGGATGCCTTCCTCACCCTTCACGCAACAGAGAGTCGGATGCCTTCCTCATCCTTCATACAACAGAGAGTCGGGTGCCTTCCTCATCCTTCACACAACAGAGAGTCGGATGCCTTCCTCATCCTTCATATAACAGAGTCGGGTGCCTTCCTCATCCTTCACACAACAGAGAGTCGGATGCCTTCCTCATCCTCCATAAAACAGAGTCGGATGCCTTCCTCATCCTTCATACAACAGAGTCGGATGCCTTCCTCATCCTTCACGCAACAGAGTCGGATAACCTTCCTCATCCTTCACACAACAGAGTCGGATGCATTCCTCATCCTTCACACAACAGAGTCGGATGCCTTCCTCATCCTTCACGCAACATTGAGTCGGATGCCTTCCTCATCCTTTACGCAACATTGAGTCGGATGCCTTCCTCATCCTTCACACAACAGAGTCGGATGCCTTCCTCATCCTTCACGCAACAGAGAGTCGGATGCCTTCTTCATCCTTCACGCAACATTGAGTCGGATGCCTTCCTCATCCTTCATACAACAGAGAGTCGGATGCCTTCCTCATCCTTCATACAACAGAGAGTCGGATGCCTTCCTCATCCTTCATACAACAGAGAGTCGGATGCCTTCCTCATCCTTCATACAACAGAGAGTAGGATGCCTTCCTTATCCTTCATATAACAGAGAGTCGGATGCATTCCTCATCCTTCATAAAACAGAGAAAATGCCTTCCTCATCCTTCCTACAACAGAGAGTCGGATGCCTTCCTCATCCTTCATACAACAGAGAGTCGGGTGCCTTCCTCATCCTTCATACAACAGAGATCCGGGTGCCTTCCTCATCCTTCATACAACAGAGTCGGATAACCTTCCTCATCCTTCACGCAACAGAGTCGGATGCATTCCTCATCCTTCACATAACAGAGAGTCGGATGCCTTCCTCACCCTTCACGCAACAGAGAGTCGGATGCCTTCCTCATCCTTCATACAACAGAGAGTCGGGTGCCTTCCTCATCCTTCACACAACAGAGAGTCGGATGCCTTCCTCATCCTTCATACAACAGAGAGTCGGATGCCTTCCTCATCCTTCATACAACAGAGAGTCGGATGCCTTCCTCATCCTTCATACAACAGAGAGTAGGATGCCTTCCTTATCCTTCATATAACAGAGAGTCGGATGCCTTCCTCATCCTTCATAAAACAGAGAAAATGCCTTCCTCATCCTTCCTACAACAGAGAGTCGGATGCCTTCCTCATCCTTCATACAACAGAGAGTCGGATGCCTTCCTCATCCTTCATACAACAGAGAGTCGGATGCCTTCCTCATCCTTCACGCAACAGAGTCGGATAACCTTCCTCATCCTTCACACAACAGAGTCGGATGCATTCCTCATCCTTCACACAACAGAGTCGGATGCCTTCCTCATCCTTCACGCAACATTGAGTCGGATGCCTTCCTCATCCTTCACGCAACATTGAGTCGGATGCCTTCCTCATCCTTCACGAAACATTGAGTCGGATGCCTTCCTCATCCTTCACACAACAGAGTCGGATGCCTTCCTCATCCTTCACATAACAGAGAGTCGGATGCCTTCCTCACCCTTCACGCAACAGAGAGTCGGATGCCTTCCTCATCCTTCGCACAACAGAGAGTCGGGTGCCTTCCTCATCCTTCACACAACAGAGAGTCGGATGCCTTCCTCATCCTTCATACAACAGAGAGTCGGATGCCTTCCTCATCCTTCATACAACAGAGAGTCGGATGCCTTCCTCATCCTTCATACAACAGAGAGTAGGATGCCTTCCTTATCCTTCATATAACAGAGAGTCGGATGCCTTCCTCATCCTTCATAAAACAGAGAAAATGCCTTCCTCATCCTTCCTACAACAGAGAGTCGGATGCCTTCCTCATCCTTCATACAACAGAGAGTCGGGTGCCTTCCTCATCCTTCATACAACAGAGAGTCGGATGCCTTCCTCATCCTTCACACAACAGAGAGTCGGATGCCTTCCTCATCCTTCACGCAACAGAGTCGGATAACCTTCCTCATCCTTCACACAACAGAGTCGGATGCATTCCTCATCCTTCACACAACAGAGAGTCGGATGCCTTCCTCACCCTTCACGCAACAGAGAGTCGGATGCCTTCCTCATCCTTCATACAACAGAGAGTCGGGTGCCTTCCTCATCCTTCACACAACAGAGAGTCGGATGCCTTCCTCATCCTTCACACAACAGAGTCGGATGCCTTCCTCATCCTTCATACAACAGAGTCGGATGCCTTCCTCATCCTTCACACAACAGAGAGTCGGATGCCTTCCTCATCCTTCACACAACAGAGTCGGATGCCTTCCTCATCCTTCATACAACAGAGTCGGATGCCTTCCTCATCCTTCATACAACAGAGTCGGATGCGTTCCTCATCCTTCACACAACAGAGTCGGATGCCTTCCTCATCCTTCACACAACAGAGAGTCGGATGCCTTCCTCATCCTTCATACAACAGTGTCGGATGCCTTCCTCATCCTTCATACAACAGAGAGTCGGATGCCTTCCTCATCCTTCATACAACAGAGTCGGATGCCTTCCTCATCCTTCATACAACAGAGAGTCGGATGCCTTCCTCATCCTTCATACAACAGAGAGTCGGATGCCTTCCTCATCCTTCATACAACAGAGAGTCGGATGCCTTCCTCATCCTTCATACAACAGAGAGTAGGATGCCTTCCTTATCCTTCATATAACATAGAGTCGGATGCCTTCCTCATCCTTCATATAACAGAGAAAATGCCTTCCTCATCCTTCACACAACAGAGAGTCGGATGCCTTCCTCATCCTTCATAAAACAGAGAAAATGCCTTCCTCATCCTTCACACAACAGAGAGTCGGATGCCTTCCTCATCCTTCACGCAACAGAGAGTCGGATGCCTTCCTCATCCTTCACGCAACAGAGAGTCGGATGCCTTCCTCATCCTTCACGCAACAGAGAGTCGGATGCCTTCCTCATCCTTCACGCAACAGAGAGTCGGATGCCTTCCTCATCCTTCACACAACAGAGTCGGATGCCTTCCTCATCCTTCACGCAACATTGAGTCGGATGCCTTCCTCATCCTTCACGCAACATTGAGTCGGATGCCTTCCTCACCCTTCACCCAACAGAGTCGGATGCCTTCCTCATCCTTCACGCAACAGAGAGTCGGATGCCTTCCTCATCCTTCACGCAACATTGAGTCGGATGCCTTCCTCCTCCTTCACACAACAGAGTCGGATGCCTTCCTCATCCTTCACACAACAGAGTCGGATGCCTTCCTCATCCTTCACACAACAGAGAGTCGGATGCCTTCCTCATCCTTCACACAACAGAGAGTCGGATGCCTTCCTCATCCTTCACGCAACAGAGAGTCGGATGCCTTCCTCATCCTTCATATAACAGAGTCGGGTGCCTTCCTCATCCTTCATATAACAGAGTCGGATGCCTTCCTCATCCTTCATGCAACAGAGTCGGATGCCTTCCTCATCCTTAATGCAACAGAGTCGGATGCCTTCCTCATACTTCATGCAACAGAGTCGGATGCCTTCCTCATCCTTAATGCAACAGAGTCGGATGCCTTCCTCATCCTTAATGCAACAGAGTCGGATGCCTTCCTCATCCTTAATGCAACAGAGTCGGATGCCTTCCTCATCCTTCATATAACAGAGTCGGATGCCTTCCTCATCCTTAATGCAACAGAGTCGGATGCCTTCCTCATACTTCATGCAACAGAGTCGGATGCCTTCCTCATCCTTCATATAACATAATCGTGTGCCTTCCTCATCCTTCACATAACAGAGTCGGGTGCCTTCCTCATCCTTCACACAACAGAGAGTCGGATGCCTTCCTCATCCTTCACACAACAGAGTCGGGTGCCTTCCTCATCCTTCACACAACAGAGTCGGGTGCCTTCCTCATCCTTCACATAACAGAGTCGGGTGCCTTCCTCATCCTTCATATAACAGAGTCGGGTGCCTTCCTCATCCTTCATATAACAGAGTCGGATGCCTTCCTCATCCTTCATACAACAGAGTCGGGTGCCTTCCTCATCCTTCATACAACAGAGTCGGGTGCCTTCCTCATCCTTCATATAACAGAGTCGGGTGCCTTCCTCATCCTTCATATAACAGATTCGGGTGCCTTCCTCATCCTTCATACAACAGAGTCGGGTGCCTTCCTCATCCTTCATACAACAGAGTCGGGTGCCTTCCTCATCCTTCATACAACAGAGTCGGGTGCCTTCCTCATCCTTCATACAACAGAGTCGGATACCTTCCTCATCCTTCATACAACAGAGTCGGGTGCCTTCCTCATCCTTCATATAACAGAGTCGGGTGCCTTCCTCATCCTTCATATAACAGAGTCGGGTGCCTTCCTCATCCTTCACACAACAGAGTCGGGTTTCTTCCTCATCCTTCACACAACAGAGAGTCGGATGCCTTCCTCATCCTTCATACAACAGAGTCGGATGCCTTCCTCATCCTTCATACAACAGAGTCGGATGCCTTCCTCATCCTTCATATAACAGAGTCGGATGCCTTCCTCATCCTTCATACAACAGAGTCGGATGCCTTCCTCATCCTTCATACAACAGAGTCGGATACCTTCCTCATCCTTCACACAACAGAGTCGGATGCCTTCCTCATCCTTCATACAACAGAGTCGGATGCCTTCCTCATCCTTCACACAACAGAGAGTCGGATGCCTTCCTCATCCTTCATACAACAGAGTCGGGTGCCTTCCTCATTCTTCATACAACAGAGTCGGGTTTCTTCCTCATCCTTCACACAACAGAGAGTCGGATGCCTTCCTCATCCTTCATACAACAGAGTCGGATGCCTTCCTCATCCTTCATACAACAGAGTCGGATGCCTTCCTCATCCTTCATATAACAGAGTCGGATGCCTTCCTCATCCTTCATACAACAGAGTCGGATGCCTTCCTCATCCTTCATACAACAGAGTCGGATACCTTCCTCATCCTTCACACAACAGAGTCGGATGCCTTCCTCATCCTTCATACAACAGAGTCGGATGCCTTCCTCATCCTTCATACAACAGAGTCGGATGCCTTCCTCATCCTTCATACAACAGAGTCGGATGCATTCCTCATCCTTCATATAACAGAGTCGGGTGCCTTCCTCATCCTTCATATAACAGAGAGTCGGATGCCTTCCTCATCCTTCATACAACAGAGTCGGATGCCTTCCTCATCCTTCACGCAACAGAGTCGGATGCCTTCCTCATCCTTCACACAACAGAGAGTCGGATGCCTTCCTCATCCTTCATACAACAGAGAGTCGGATGCCTTCCTCATCCTTCATACAACAGAGTCGGATGCCTTCCTCATCCTTCATACAACAGAGTCGGGTGCATTCCTCATCCTTCATACAACAGAGTCGGATACCTTCCTCATCCTTCACACAACAGAGTCGGATGCCTTCCTCATCCTTCATACAACAGAGTCGGATGCCTTCCTCATCCTTCACACAACAGAGAGTCGGATGCCTTCCTCATCCTTCATACAACAGAGTCGGGTGCCTTCCTCATCCTTCATACAACAGAGTCGGGTTTCTTCCTCATCCTTCACACAACAGAGAGTCGGATGCCTTCCTCATCCTTCATACAACAGAGTCGGATGCCTTCCTCATCCTTCATACAACAGAGTCGGATGCCTTCCTCATCCTTCATATAACAGAGTCGGATGCCTTCCTCATCCTTCATACAACAGAGTCGGATGCCTTTCTCATCCTTCATACAACAGAGTCGGATACCTTCCTCATCCTTCACACAACAGAGTCGGATGCCTTCCTCATCCTTCATACAACAGAGTCGGATGCCTTCCTCATCCTTCATACAACAGAGTCGGATGCCTTCCTCATCCTTCATACAACAGAGTCGGATGCATTCCTCATCCTTCATACAACAGAGTCGGATGCCTTCCTCATCCTTCATACAACAGAATCGGATGCCTTCCTCATCCTTCATACAACAGAGTCGGATGCCTTCCTCATCCTTCATACAACAGAGTCGGATGCCTTCCTCATCCTTCATACAACAGAGTCGGATGCCTTCCTCATCCTTCATACAACAGAGTCGGATGCATTCCTCATCCTTCATATAACAGAGTCGGGTGCCTTCCTCATCCTTCATATAACAGAGAGTCGGATGCCTTCCTCATCCTTCATACAACAGAGTCGGATGCCTTCCTCATCCTTCATACAACAGAGAGTCGGATGCCTTCCTCATCCTTCATACAACAGAGAGTCGGATGCCTTCCTCATCCTTCATACAACAGAGAGTCGGATGCCTTCCTCATCCTTCACACAACAGAGTCGGGTGCCTTCCTCCATCCTCATATACAGTGCCTTCAGAACGTATTCACATCCTTGGACTTCTTCCACATTTTGTTGTGTTACAGCCTGAATTTAAAATGGATTAAATTGAAATTTTTGTCACAGACCTACACACAATACCCCATGTCAAAGTTGAATTATGCTTTTCGAAATTTTAACAAACGAATAAAAAACAAAAAATGAAAAGCTGAAATGTCTTGAGTCAATAAGTATTCAACCCCATTTGTTATGGCAAGCCTAAATAAGTTCCGGAGTGAAACTGTGTAACGTTGTGCGCTGAAAGTCGGGAAGCAAGTTCAGGGAGTGAGTGTTTTAATGAAAAAACACAACATAATACAAAACGCACACACATTAAACTGAAACAATGACGCCTGGGGAAGGAACCAAGGGGAATGACATATATAGAGCAGGTAATCAAGGAGGTGATGGAGTCCAGGTGAGTGTCATATTGGGATAATGCGCATAACGATGGTGACAGGTGTGCGCCTTAACGAGCAGGCTGGTGACCTAGAGGCCGGAGAGGGAGCACACGTGACAGACTGTCACATAATAAGTTGCATGGATAGTGTTTAACATAATTTTTGAATGACTACCTCATCTGTACCCCACACATTCAATTATCTGTTAGGTCCCTCAGTCGAGCAGTGAATTTCAAACACAGATTCAACCACAAAGACCAGGGAGGTTTTCCAATGCCTCGCAAAGAAGGGCACCTATTGGTAGATGGGTAAAACATTTAAAAGCAAACAATGAATATCCCTTTGGGCATTATTAATTACACTTTGGATGGTGTATCAATACACCCAGTCACTACAAAGATACATGCGTCCTTTCTAACTCAGTTGCCGGACAGGAAGGAAGCCGCTCAGGGATTTCACCATGAGGCCAATGGTGACTTTAAAACAGTTAGAGTTTAATGGCTGTGATAGGAGAAAACTGAGGATGGATCAACAACATTGTAGTTACTCCACAATACTAACCTAAATGACAGAGTGAAAAGGAAGCCTATAGAGCTTACAAATATTCCAAATCATGCATCCTGTTTGCAGTAAGGCACTAAAGGAATACTGCAAAGCAATTCACTTTTTGTTCTGAATACAAAGTGTTATGTTTGGGGCAAATCCAATACAACACATTACTTAGTACCACTCTCTATATTTTAAAGCATAGTGGTGGCTGCATCATGTTATGGGTATGCTTGTAATTGTTAAGCACTGTGGAGTTTTTCAGGATAAAACATAAATGGAATGGAGCTAAGCACAGGTAAAATCCTAGAGAAAACCTGGTTCAATCTGCTTTCCAGCAGACACTGGGAGATGAATTCACCATTCAGCAGGACAAGTACCTAAAACGTAAGACCAAATCTACACTGGAGTTGCTTACCAATAAGACCATGAATGTTCCTGAGTGGCTGAATTACAGATTTGACTTAAATCTGCTTGAACATCTATGGCAAGATGTGAAAATGGTTGCCTAGTTTGAAGAATTATGAAAAGAATAATGGGCAAATATTGTAAAATCCAGGTGTGCAAAGCTCTTCGATACTTACACAGAAAGACTCACAGCTGTAATCGCTGCCAAAGGTGATTCTAAACATGTATTAACTCAGGGGTGTGAATACTTATGTAAATGAGATATTTCTGTATTTCATTTTCAATACATTTGCAAAAAAAATCAAAACATTGTATGTAGATGGGTGAAAGAAAAACAGCTATGTAATCCATTTTGAATTCAGGCTGTAACAACAAAATGTAGAATAAGTCAAGGGGTATGAATGCTTTCTGGAGGCACTGTGTAGAAATGAAGAAAACCCCTTGAATGAGTAGGTGTGTCCAAACTGACTGGTACTGTATAATAAACTCTCTCATTATGTAATGGTAGGCTCCTTCCACGGTGCAGCCAGCCACGTTGCGTGTGACCTGTGTTTTGGGCTGTTCCGCCCAATTGACCCCCCGATGCAGGAAGACGGGTGACGGGCCACTGCCTTTCACCTTGGAGCCACAACAGTGAGCCAGCTGTGAGTGATAACCATGCAGTGATCCTCCTGTAAAAGAGCAGGCTAATTCACTGGCTGTCGTGTTAAGCAGCTCTCAGTAAATCATTCACAATTTACGAGTATGAGAGGGCATCAACAAGTCAGGGACTTGGTTTATCAAAGCCTGAGGCAAGAGGGGGAAAAGGACAGCTTACTCAGCTGGGAAGCCACATACTGACACTAAATTATACATTTTTGGGGCTTAACAGGCAACGAGCCACAGAAATGAACGTTGGCGCAATCTGTGAAAAAGAAAAGCATTTTGGGTTAAACATTATAAAAGCAGTGCATGCAGGGAAATGCCCATCCGCAAGAGTCAGGAGTTTGCTCTGTACTGTAAATCAATGGACGGTGACCACTGCCATTTCAGCGGATCATGTCTGCCTCACTTCACATCTCCTTCAACACATCCCCAGCCAGAGAAGTCAACAGCTCTAAGCACTCCCAGGCAATGCCCAAACAAGAGCCAAAAGGTCCTTGTACCCCAGCCAGGGAAGTCACTACAGCTCCACTCCCAGGCCCCAACCAGGACCCAAACATCCTTCAGCCAAGGATAGAGTCACCAGCACTACCAGCCCAGGCCCAATCAAGACACAAATGTCCTTCAACCTCAGCCAGAGAAGTCACTACAGCTTCACTCCCAGGCACCAACCAGGACCCAAATGTCCTTCAGCCAAGGGCAGAGCTGGCTGGACAGACACAATCCAATTAGCAGTAAAACCATGGTAAAGTTTTGCAAGGCCTGGTGCCCCAGGTGGGTGGAGAGTTCACTTAAGGTCCAATGGAATGTTTTAAAATGCGCAAACTCTGCTCACCCAGGGCCCCGGGCCATGGGATACTAACTTGACGTTATCAAAAAACACTGGGTGGAAGGAAACGGGGTTGAATTGGGTGGTGGTGGTTTGTAGGTGAGAGGAGATAAAGAGTGGAATATCACCCTCCCCCCTTTAAAGAGGATGCGTCACCACACCCCACCACATTGTAATGTTTCCATCCACCTCCAAGCAGCACAACAGATCAGAAATAATACAGGGGTTGGATCAGCCACCAGACGCCCAGGAGAAGGAAAGATGATGACAAAGAGATGATGATGTTGATTGCAATGAGTCAAATACACAAATGGAGGGGGACTGGATAGTCAGATCAAGCAGGCAGGTAGGTGTACAGGCAGGCGGGAAATTGGGGCGTGCTGGCATGATTTACCTGCATCACCACCTGCTGCCAGGCCAGGGGTTGGCTGTTGGGTGGCAGGTTAGCGCTAGGCCCAGTCCCTCCCAACCTGTCGGGGGGTACATTGGAACGCTCGAGCTGCAGGGAGACGTTGCGTCGCTCCTCCTCCAGGGCCCGGGTCAGACGCTCGAAGCGCGCCTCCTGCTCTTTCACCGAGGCCAGGATACTGGCGGCCGAGCGCACGTCATAATCCTCCATGGCCCAATGGTATGAGTCAAAGGGGTTGGGTTGGACTGAGCTGAGCTTCGGTAGGGCAGTGGTCAGAGAACAGGGGGGGGGGATGGAGAGAGGGAAGGGACACCAGGTCATTACAGACACTCAACCAGTCTGACATGGTTGGCTTGATAACTGCATCTACTAAACATGAAGATTCCCATGAAGACGTTGGAAGAAGGAAAAACACTTAATACAATTGTATTGTGAGATCTCAGCTACAGGAAAATATGAGCAGGATATGTTCCACAAACACGGTTCCACATGGATGAGCCTTGCACACAATTACACCCTAACAATAGTCTCTCACACTCTTTTACATAGACATCTGGGGGTGGTTCAGGATGAGGTGAGTTTCCTCCAAAAACGCCATGTCACCTGTTTCTATCAATGCAAATGCTGATTTGCAGTACATGCACATATACACGAGATCCACAGTACATTACCACAAGCATACATAACCAAGATGTCCCATCATGAGCTTCAGGAAGCAGATGCAAAATGGTGTGTAGCCTACGTCACTGTCAAACACTTGTATCCATAACGGATGCTGGAATGACATCAAGGGGGTTGATCACACAATAACAATTGTAAGTAACTACAGTCATACACACAGGGTGTTATGAATACACACCTAGTAGATTAGTAGACAGCGGAGTTAGATAACAGGCATCCCACTCTCGACCAATAGCAAAATGAGTGGAAGAGCCTGATGGCTGGAAGGACAAAAAGCTCAAAAAGGAGGGAAGGTAATAAAAGATGAGATCAGACAGGGGTTAAACCAGAAATGAGAGCATTGATTTCGAGGCCCAGAAAATCAAGTGGGGAAAAAGAGCGATCACTAAGGGACAACAAAAACATACCACACAGTCAACAACACAGACACTGTTACATCTGAAACCACACAAAGAGATAAAGAGAGAGTTAGCTTGACAAGAGATGCAGATGTGTTGATTAGAATCCTGAGCAGGTTGGATTGCAGTGTGTAAGTATGTATGTCTGTAACCAGAACAAGCGGTAGAGAAACAGAGAAAGACAGACAGAGAGAGACACAGAGAGAGAGACACAGAGAGAGAGACACAGAGAGAGAGACACAGAGAGAGAGACACAGAGAGAGGGAGAGAGACAGAGAGAGGGAGAGAGACAGAGAGAGGGAGAGAGACAGAGAGAGACAGAGAGACAGAGGGAGAGAGACAGAGAGAGAGACACAGAGAGAGAGACACAGAGACACAGAGACAAAGACACAGAGAGAGGGAGAGAGACAGAGACAGAGGGAGAGCGAAACAGACAGAGAGAGAGAGAAAGAGAGACAGAGAGCGAGAGAGAGAGAGAGCATGAGACAGAGAGAGCGAGAGAGAGCGAGAGAGAGGTAGATAGAGACCCACATTCCCTTTGAAGAACACAATCCCCCTTTGATGTTTGTTTCTGGCTCATCATTTATTTATCCAAAATGGAGATTGGTCTGACAACACTCTCATAGCAAAGCAGTGTGGAGGAGCTCACGTCATTTGAGGTTGAGCTCCATGCTGGTGACGGGTCAGGGAGTGGTGAGATGGGATGAGGGGTGTGGTAGTACTGGTGGTTGAGAGGGCTTTCTCATGTTTGTTTTCCCTCTCCACACAGACAGCCATGAGAGGCTATGGCTACAAACACACAGCCTAGCTGTATTAAGCTGTATTCCTTTTCAAAGAGTTCTGTCAAATGGGGGGGTTACTGGATATTTTTTCCACAGCTTTCATCAAACCAGTGGTCGTGGTCTATGATAATAGGGTGATTCTTCACAAAACTATAAAAAAAGCCCATGATTTAGGATTTTCACAACATTTTATCCATAGAAGTGTCTTTTGGAGGAAGGATAATTGACATATATTTGACATTTGTATCTTAAAGCATAAATGAGAAATCATTAATTGAAGTTTTTTAAAATATTTGTGCCATTTTGACCATTGCAGACCTCCTTTATAACAGTAATGTTTTAACTGTAGGTGCTACAAAACAAAAGCTGGTGTTGTAACGGTCGTCTAAGTCGTCCTCCTCATCTGACGAGGAGAGGCGAGAAGGATCGGACCAATATGCAGCGTTGGTTGAATACATAATGAATTTATTAAATCAAGACGACGAACACGAAGAACACTTGATAACTACAAAACAATAAACGATGTGAACAAACCTGAACTAGAGAACATATAACATGAACGCACGAACAGGAAGGAACACACGAAAATGAATGAATGAAAGAACGAAACGAAACAGTACCGTGTGGTGCGACATACACAGACACAGCAACAATCACCCACAAACAAACAGTGAGAACAGCCTACCTTAATATGGTTCTCAATCAGAGGAAACATCAAACACCTGTCCCTGATTGAGAACCATATAAGGCTAATAGAAAAGAACCCAACATAGAAACACATAACATAGAATGCCCACCCCAACTCACGCCCTGACCATACTAAACAAATACAAAAACAAAGGAAAACAGGTCAGGAACGTGACAGGTGTCGTATGAGGCTTTACCGTTTTCTCTGTTATATGAGTTGTATTTTGATATCAATAACACTTCTTTCATTTATCAATATATAAAAAACATATACATGCAATACGGAGCGGCAGGTAGCCAAGTGGTTAGAGCGTTGGACTAGTAACACAAAAGTTGCAAGATCAAATCCCCAAACTGACAAGGTAAAAATCTGTCGTTCTGCCCCTGAACAAGGCAGTTAACCCACTGTTCCTACCATTTCACATTCACATTCACTCTGTTGGTAATATTTACAATTTGGCAGAGGTGTGGAGTCAAGTCACAAATTTCATGAATTGAGACTCGGTTTTGTAAAGTTTCACTAATTTTGTGGCACAGAGTCTCCGTGGATTACGCTCCACGCATACAGAGACAGTAGCCGCAGCACTTGCAAAGGGCGGCAATTTCCGAATGTAACAGGCTGTTAGTACAATTTCAGGGAAAAACGGAAAAAAAGGAAAGAAAAAAAACTAACAATTTGTACCGTAAGTCAACAAGACATTTGTGTTTACACTGCCTTGCTTAGAAGGGGGAAACTGTCGGGTGAGTGTCGTGCGCTGTCGGTTGAGACGTGACAAGTTTACATTGCAATACATGTATAGCCGAGGGTATTTTGCGAAAAATCTAGTAAGTGTGAAGACCCTCTAAGAGTTTCCAAAGCAGATGTTTGCTAATGGTCTGGGGCTGAGGGAAGCGGGAGAGGAGAGCACACAAAGGTCTCCCCATGTTCAACCCAATCCACCAATAACCATTATCCCTGTTATTTACTACACTAAGTACATGGTAGAACAGCCCTCAAAACACACTGGGAGGCCAAGCATAGCATTTTGTGGTGACGATATTATTGGAGAGAAAGGGTTAATTCATTTTCATAATATTAAAAGCTAAAATAAACATTAAATGTCATTAACCTAATTCCACAAAAGATGTGGTAAATTTGACTGCTCTAGAGGTGTAAAAACTAATATGAAATTCAGTGTATATTTGATTCCACCACAGAGCGAATACAGAATGCAGCACTGAGGCTGACTCCTGAGTCCCAGTTATTCTGCTGTGGGGCTTTTAGTCAAGTATAAATGGGTTTCAGCACAAACCCTTGGGCCTGCATGGTGCTAAAAATAGCTGGGTAATAAATGTATTCTCACGCCACGTGGCCACAATTCCAGCGTGGTGGTAGTTCTGAGGGGACATGAGCGGCAGCAGCTAGTCAGTTGCTGCCTCACTTCAAAGACCCCCCTGCCCCCCCACAGGAAAACTCAGCGATAAATCGTTACCACCACATTGGTCAGGTCTTTTGGAACCATTGTGATTTTGACCACACAATATAAGACATCTCCTCATTTTACTTTTGGAATAGGTGTAGGTCGTTATCAATAAAACGTCACAATAAGGTGCAGAGCGTTCGATTTGCCTCCTCTAAAACCTTGACAACTACATGCCGTTTTCAATGGATTGTTAAATAAATGGGAACTATTTTGTTGTAATATTATCACATCTTGAAGAGCATAGTCAGAACTAAAAATGAGATTATTCCATGCAAAACAATTGCGCACTATCAGAATTATAGCCTACTGCATGATCAGTAAATATCAAATCACATTTTATTTCTCACATTTTCCAAATACAACAGGTGTAAACCTTACCTAAGTGAAATGCTTACTTACAATCCCTTAACCAACAATGCAGTTTTAACAAAAATAAGTGTTTATCAGGTATGAAGGTAAGACCCAGATGCAGACCACGTCGAATAAACAATAGTTTAATATTCCAACAGGGGCAGGCAATAGGCAGGTCAAGGCAGGCAGGGGTCAGTAAACCAGAGGTGGGGCAACGGTACCGGGTGGCAGGCAGGCTGTAGGTAAAGTTAACGTAACTATGAATACATAATAAACAAAGAGCAGCAGCAGCGTAAAATTAAAATGCAAATAGTCTGGGTAGCCATTTGAAGCTGTTAAGAAGACTTTTGGACCTAGACTTGGCACTCCGGTACCGCTTGACAATTTTTAGGGCCTTCCTCTGACACTGCCTTGTATAGAGATCCTGAATGGCAGGAAGCTTGGCCCCAGTGATGTACTGGGCTGTACGCACTACCGTCTGTAGTGCCTTGCGGTCGGAGGCAGAGCAGTTGCTATACCAGGCCATGATACAACCAGTCAGGATGCTCTCGATGGTGCAGCTGTAGAACATTTTGAGGATCTGAGGACCCATGCCAAATCTTTTCAGTCTCCTGAGGGGGAATAGGTTTTGTTGTGCCCTCTTCACAACTGTCTTGGTGTGTTTGGACCATGATAGTTTAATGGTGATGTGGACACCAATGAGCTTGAAGCTCTCAACCTGCTCCACTACAGCCTCGTCTATTAGAATGGGGGCGTGCTCGGTCCTCCTTTTCCTGTAGTCCACAATCATCTCCTTTGTCTTGATCACGTTGAGGGAGAGGTTGTTGTCCTTGTACCACACGGTCAGGTCTCTGACCTCCTCCCTATAGGCTGTCTCATCATTGTCGGTGATCAGGCATACCACTGCCGTCGTGTCTGGCCGTGTAGTCATGAGTGAACAGCTTTACCAACTGACAACTTTACCTGGACAAGGACTTGCCGATGTCAAGCTCTTTCCAAAAGCCAAATCTCTGATGAAGCAAGCAAAATGACACATACTTAGCTAGCTACATGCCAAATGGATAGGATACCCTCGCGTATCTGAAAATACAAGATCAATTGATGTTAACTGATCATGAAAAGCATGCAGTTACATGCTGTATAGCTGATGATAGAGCTAAAAGTGGAATAATCTGAAATGTGCAGTTCTGACTACGCTCTTCAAGAGGTGACGATATTAAAACCAAATTGTTTTAAAAATGTATTTAACAATCCCTTGAAAACAGTATGTAGTTGTCAATGGTTTTAGCGGAGCTGGGGGTCTTCCTGCCCCAAAGCAGCCAAATCCAATGCTCTGCACTGTATTGTGACGTTTTATTGATAACGACCTATATCATTCTAAAATGTAATGGCAATGGCAATACAAGGGCTCTTGTCAATTCAGCATACATCATTATGAGGCCCTTCACTGTTTAGTGTTCAGTGTTGGGCATTCAAATGCACCTATAGCCACCCTAACACCCCCTTGAGAGTATAGGACGAACATGTTAAGCTAATTCCTGCTACTGATTTGTGAGCTTCAGCCCAACCTCCTGAAGTGTCATAAACCAAGGTTGGATTAGTATTGGCTTGCTTCATTAGCCTCCTTCAAAAGAGCTTTGAATGCTACATTAAGACGTTTCCAGTGCACATTAATTAAGCCCCACTCAACCAGGAACAAAGAGAGAGCCTGGCTTTATATTACATTATAGAGGCACCCCCAAACCTAGACGTGGGGTGGGCTGAGTGGGAAGGGGGTGTAGGGGAATCGGTGTATGTGTAATGGGGTGAGGGCGACGAGGGTAATTGAGTGAGACCATCAGTGCCCGGTATCCATCCAGAGACACTCACCTGATTAGGGAAAATTCTAACCTATGCACTTTTAGCACAGACTGCCAATTCCTCCCTTCTAGTGCCCATAATTGCAGCTTAAATTAATTCCTTGTCTAAAACCATCTGATGCCTTTCTGATAAGGGAGGTCTCAATGGCACAAGGGGCTACTTAAAAACACCTGCTCCTGTGTATGTTTGTGTGTGTGTTTGTGTATATGTGTGTATGTGTGTGTGTGTGTGTGTGTGTGTGTGTGTTGGGGGCCAGCCTGCCCCTCAGCCCACCTGAGCTCACTGATGGATAATACATTTGAACAATTAGATGCCAAATTGGAGACATTAAGGGGGCATCACTCAGATTTAAACAAGCAGTGAATTCCAGGCCCTTAGTCTACATTCCAAATGGAACCCTCTTTCCTTTGTAGTGCACTACGTTTGACCAGGGTTCATAGGGCTCTGGTAAAAGTAGTGTACTATATAGGGAATAGGGTGCCATTTGGGACGCACCCTTACTGATATTTCTTCAGACTGTTCAAAATGTCAAAGCCTTTACGTGGGAATGACTGACAGTCTAGTAGTGATTAATCAAAATGTCAGAAATTCAGTTTAGGCTCCAGGAACACTTTGGAGTCTTACAGTCTTTTAGTATGTTGAATGGCTTGAGAATTGCTGGAATTATTCCCAAACACGAAGAAGAAAACGTTACTCATTTTAATGGCATGGTGGTTTGGTACCAAACACGACAATTTTACATTATGACTTGAGTGTTGAGTTCTTCAACATTTTGTCTGAAGAAAAACCGAGAAAGCATGAGTAGACAAAATAACAGGGGATGGACGGTAATGTTTTCATTTCAGACTCAAGAAGAAAATCTAAGTCTTTAATTATCATCGTCCATGGGAAAACATCAAGAGAAAAAGAAGAT